>NC_048898.1:28461137-28761137 GCF_011077185.1 Oxyura jamaicensis | reverse complement strand
GAGGAGGTTTGTTCTAAAACATCCAATCAGATGGTTAAAATTGTATCAAAAAACATACTTCTTTAATCTGAGCATCCACACTGTACTCCACAAAGTCTACAGAAATCAGTTTTAGCCTATATCAATAGACTTTATATTTAGCCATTTAAGTACAGTTTCCAAGTATTAGTCTCTGGAATGGTAGGCCTATTATTGCCACTCTGTCTTGTCAAATGTGACCTCAGGGACCATCAATATCAATGGAAATCTTCTGCTGATTCCCACTGACAGTGAATCAGGCATCCCTATGCAAGCTCAGACACAGATAACCATTTCTTGTAGACAGCAAGTAGGAACTTGGCAAGAATGATGCTGAAAATCCAAGCCAGTGCTAATCTTTCTCACCCAAAGAGTTAAGCAGGAAATTTTCCCTTCTGAAGCCTGGAAATATTTTAAAATTTTCTTTGAAGTTATTTAAGCTAGAGAGTTGAAGTAGCAGTGAATGAAATTGTGTATGAACAGTATCTTGAAAGGAAGGAGATTAAAAGTGTTCTTTAGAGTCTATTTCTTTTAATGCTTTAAAAACCTTTTCTTGTGGAAACGTTTTTGCCCCTCATACCCCCTCTTACCCTCCCAAGTAACTTTCAGGATTTTTACAATGGGTATACTTACTCTTTTCCACTTTCTCCAGATTGTACTGTGATAGTGGCAGCTCCTAGTTTAGGGAAAGTTGGATTTATCACGTTGTTGTTCCAAAGAAATTTAACCTTTGTAACTGTTCTGATATTAACTTCTGTATCAATGAAGGTTGTATAAGTGTTGTCTGGTCGGAGGGTTCCCCTGTGGGGAAAAATAATAATAATAATAATAAAAAGTTTTATGGATGCAAGGCTGGCTGGCATTTAGTATTAAATACTAGTCCCGTCAACTGATTGTCTATGGTGGCAAGTCAATGGAAAGTTAGTAGTATGTCAGTATAATGGAAAGTGAGTAGCATGTCCATCCATTTTCCAATATAATTCATCCAAATCAGTGTTTGTCAGAAGAAACAAAGGCAGATAGGCTTCATGTGGTGCAGTCATAACTCACTGTGAAGACTCAGTTAGAGGACAATCCTTATGGAGAAGGTAGAGCTGCTCTCTGTTGCTTATGTAGGCAGGGTTTATGCCATGTTTTGCACATTAAAAAACAATCTTATTTAATGTTAATTGGCTTATTTGATACAGAAGTTGGATTTGTTTGGGATGGCCAAGAGGATTATCCACCAGCTGCTCTGACTCGCTCTCTACCAGTGGTTCTCAAACTTACAGCAGTGTGACTGAGTAAAATGTGCATCTGCTCTTGCGTCACCATAGTTCATAATCTGGCTACTAATTTCATGTTGCATCAACAGAGTGAGCTTTAACTGGCAGCAGTTTGAGACTGCACCAAATTCTAATGGTTTAAATTTCTAAGATTTTAAAATTCTGCATTCTAAATTTTCCCCTCTAAAGTAAATCCAGAGTGAGTGAATTGTCTCTGCATTTACATCAAGAAGCTGTACTTGGGAGTAGAATTTGCTCTGCAAAATTGGACTAACTTAAACAGAAATATTATTAGAAATATGAATTATGCATTCTAGAAGAGGTTTCTTTTCTATTGAATATTGAACTCACTTGAGAATCTGATGCTGCCTTGTGTTGCCATCACTCCCATACAGGGCAATATTTGCATATCCTGTTACTTTTCTCTTTCCAGAGAGTGTCACGGTTACTTTGTACCTCCACACTACACAGAAGAAATACAATGAGTTAGATGGTACCCAGAGAGAAACAATTTCCAAAATATCATTTTTTTTTTTTTTTTGTCCTTTTTTGTGTAATGTGGTTGAAAGCTAAAAAAATAAAAAATAAAATTATCACTGCCTTGCACTTTTAGCTCAAGGCTACATTCCAGGCTGCCTGGACTGGACAAAGTTAATACAGTGCTGTCATGCAGGACTCTTGGTGCTCACCATTTTTCATTGGGTTATAACCGTACAACACAAACAAAACACCAGTGAGTCAGATCTATTGTTATGTCTTAATGAGATCAACAGGAGAAGTGGGTAGACATTTGTACTGCTTTCTGAAAGCAACCAACTGACAAACCTAGCTCATAACACGACAAACACATCATAGACCCGAGCATTTTGACCACAAATGTTTTTACATAAAGCTGGAAAGAAGGAAATGTGGGGAATAAATACTGATCCATACCAAGTATAAGCAGTGTAAAAGGAGTGTAAAAAAATATCCAATGTGATCATTTTTATGAGTATGAAACTTCCTTTAGCATGCAATTAGGCAAAGCACTTCTTCACCCTCCAATTCTTGCTTACAAACATGAAGGGAGAACTGTCTTATGAAAGCTGACATTTCGGATAGCTTATAACTTAGGTTGTAAAGGAAGTTATCCAATCCATCAATTGCTCAAAGGAAGATCAGCTTTGATCAGGTTGCTCATTGCCTTTGCCAAGTTGAGTTTTGACTATCTTCAGAGTTGGAGATTCCACAGCTTCTCCAGGCCTCTCTTTCTGCCTTTAACCACTGCCATGGTGACAGACACTTTCATAACATTTAGTAAGAATTTCCCTTGCTATAACTTCTGTGCTTTGCCTGTCATCCCTTCTCCATGCACCTTGCAGTGTAGCACACTGAACATCTCCGTGACTTCCAATTCTTGTACTGGAGGGCACAAAACTGGACATTAGTATTGGAGCAGAAGAGGAAAAGGCACAAGAACTGAAGAGCCATTTGCACTGCTATGAGGTCTATTCATCTGTTTAAATGAACCGTAAAATGGGGGGGAAAAGTATGTTTACAAGGAGTAGGTAGCGACTGAAGCAATCAAAACTCACGAGCAAAATCCTTGGCTTCTCCAGTGTTCAGGTAAAGTTTCACAAAACTTTTATCTTTATATCTGTCTTTGAATTTATCTGCAAAGTGACCCATATTTGGGCATCCCCCTTTTGGGCATGGGAAACAGTTTTCCTAGTGAAAATAAATATATCTGTTAATAAAATTATCCAGACAGCCAAGAAAGAAAAAAAAAAAAGATAATACTGATTATTAACTGGTCATGAATTACAGCAACAGGTTTTAAGTAACTCTTTCTGTAATTACAGAAAGATCATATAAGCTCGTCAGCGTTCTGCAAGACTGATTTTTCAGGGCTCCATGTTTTTTTCTCATGCCATCTTGCTCTCTGAAGGTGCATAAGTGACATCCTTGAGTAGTCCTGAACTGGAGCAGGGAGAAGGAGGAGAAGATTTCTTTCCCAGCAATTTGTGAGAAAGAGTGATGTCTCCTTATGCCTTCAGGTTGGGTCAAGAAAGTCTTTTGTTGAAAACAAAGCTCATTTTTGTCTTGAAAGCAGCTTTTTACCCTGGTGACAGAAGCATGTAGGTGCCTTCTCCCAGAGTGATCTGAGAAGCCGGTATCACCTGCTCAGAATGTATAAAGGTCAATTTTATACCTTTTATACTTGCTCCTTGCTCTGTTCCCTTCTGTCTGTGCTGCCTGTGGGATATGATGAGCCTGTTGCCTCCCTGCTACAATTAGGCCGTAGATCAATATCTCCCAGTCTGAGACAGGGAAGGGTTTCCTGCCCTTGGTCCGTAAACCATTGTCCTTTGTCCCTGAGGCTATCTTAATTCACCAAAGTACTTTGGCCATGGACTGACCCCATCAGACCTTTATGTATCATTTTCCTTCTTACTGTTCCGAGAAGTAGTTCAAACTACATTTGAAAGCTCATCTGCTACAGTATGGGATTCCCCTTGCTGCAGTTTGACAAATACATTTGGTGATTGCTGGGGCAGGCTCTCCTCCTTGCCTGTTCCCATTTGACACTGCAGGGTAGGCCTGAGGAAGCATCACCAGCTCCAGTAGTACCTTAGGGCTCTCCCAGCAGCGAAGTTCCAGGGATATCACTGTTTTGCTGTTACCTTTTCCTACTTTGACCCATTCATGAGCTATAACACTGCAAGATGTCTGTCACTTCTCTTACATGTGCACCCATTTGGGTGCAAGCTAGCAAAAATAAATTGAATTTCAAATTTCAGATGTATTAATAAGAGTCACTGCTTTTGAAATGGTCCATCCTGAGGCTCTGAAAAATACTCACTGTTTGGAAAGCATCATATGAAGTACAAGAATAACCCAGAAATCCATCAGGGAAGATAATACTGTCAGAGTAATACTTGTAACTCCGCAAATGATTACAAGCCACAAAATCCCGAGTTCCTGTGAAAAAATGCTCTCAGGTTACTTCTTCTTTTTGGTAAACAAACAGGAAAAAATACTAACACAGCACATGCCATCACACCAGAATGTATTATTCTCACTCAAAAGCCTCCCCGCTACTCTTTGAGTGGTGAACATGAGGTATGAACCTTGCTTTTGCAGTGAATTGATGCTCTGAGGAATGTCATTGACTCAACAGGTGTAAAATATGAACATGAAATGCATTGTGGAGACTGATTGTGCAGCCCAGCCCACCCCTAGTCCTCCCTCCAAAATGCTTTTTCAAGTAATCTGACTGAGTTTCACAATAGAAAGGAGAGCTGCACCAAGCAGTCTTTTATAGTTGCATTACCATAACAAAAGAAAACCGAAAGCAAAGTATTCAGTTTGAACTGGGCAATGCTGATTTATTCCAGCTGAGGACTTCAAAACAAAATTATTGGTATTTGGAGAGTGTTTAAGGAAGGGAGATTCTTTAAATTAAAATAATGAATATATTATTTTCCGTTATATTTCATTTTTTCCCGTCTTTAGATTAAAAAGAAGATGATATACAGCACTGTTATTTCTTTGTGCTTTAAATCCCCATTATTGATAGTAAGTTTACTTGGGAGTGAGGGGGAGTAATACTTCCAGCTGCATTGATTAAAACCTAGATAAAAAGGCTGGTTATCACATATAAATTAATGGATTCCCAGACTATAAGGTGCTTGCAGTAGTGTAAGAAAGAGCTGAAGTCCTTAGAGGAGAAAACTTTTTTTTTTTTTTTAATGTTCTGTTATGTGCAATGTAAGTTTTTAATATTACATAGATGTTAAAAAAATAATTAGAGCTCTTATTGAAACTATGCAAAACAACACAGAAAACAATATTGAGCAGCCTCTTTCTTGCCAATCTTTTTTTTAGCTGACTAAAAAATAAACAAATTATATTGCTTCAATGCAACCCAGAGTTGTCATGAGTAGCTTTACAAAAATAAAATAAATGTATTGCTAATGTCAGAAGACTTGCAACTGAAGAGCCCCTAGCAGAAATAGATGTGAGTATCATTGCCCTACTCCACCAAAGTTAAATGTGTCATTATAGACCCTTCAAAGTTCTGGCATAGCTTGAGTAATTGTTTCTGCTATTAGCTACTTTAGAGGAGGTTTCCAGACCTCCTTTGTCCTGTTTCTTTCTTGATTAATATATGGAAATAATTACTGGAAAGTGTTTTGTTTGAGCATGCTAGCAGTTTCACTGCACTCTGTAACTGCCATTGCTGGTGGGCCTACTAAAAGCTAACACAAAACACCTGAATGAAGAAAGGCTCAGTCATTACATTTGGAGGGTGACCTTCCTCTAAATTTGTGGTGTAATCAACATACTTACCTTCCCAGATGCCATCAATATCTACAATCTGTGAAACTGGATTCTTTCCACATCCTGGCATTTGCTCTCCTCCATTTGGATAAAAATCAAGATGTCCTACTGCTGGGCTCATTCCAAAACCTGAAGTATTTAAAGCAGGGGTAAGTACGTTTTAAATTCATGTCATCGCATATCTATAGCTGTTGGCTTGAGGTTTATCTGTGGTGTTTGAGGATATGAGGTCTCAGTGACCAGAACTGTGGCTTTTTTTTTCTGTGTCTAAGCACCACCCAGCATACTTGAGTCTTGATGAATAATTAGGACATTCAACTGCCATACAGCACAAATAATTAAGTACCACTACAGTAAAGCTGAACACTCACCTAAGTAAGGGATCGTGGGAGCTGAATCCGTGTGGATAACGTCAACAAATTCTGCATCAGATTTATCCAGTCTGACTTCAATTGGAGTGTCCTGAAAATAAGGTTGAGCAGGATCCAGTCCTGAAAGAAAAAGGTTAGTGTCATGTACAGACGAAGACATCTAAATGTGTCATTTTATATAACAGTATGGTTGTTTATAGTTAATGCCTCATGTATCGCCATCTGTGCCTCCTTATATCTAAGTAGCATATGCGTTAATAAAACGATGGTATGTGCACTCTCTTACCAAATGGCTTAGTGTTGAATCCTAGGTAGGAGAGAAGGTTACTTGTGAGAAACTTATTGAATTTTGGTGATTTGTTTCAATTATGGATCCCAGCACATGGAGGCTGGTTATTATTTTGAGGGAAGTTAGTGTTGCTCAAATCAAGGTTGCTGTGTCCACATCCCATGTTGCTCATCTGTGTGCTTTCTCAAGTACCTCATCTGAGCATACTGGGACAGGAATTGATACTGAAAGCTCTACTGCCACGTGCTCAGAATTGTTGAAATCAACATGCCTCCTTCTGGCTCCAGTCAGATTTTTGAAAAGGCATCCAGTTTTGAAGTTATGATCTTTGCTTTTGATTCTAGCAGAAAATACTACTCAATTTGCATCTCAAGTTGCTGCCGCAATTCTGGGAGCCTGTGTACTCCTGTAGATTACAAAATATTATGATCTTATACTTGCATCTCTTGTTTCCCTTGGGTAGCAGCTTTTGATTTTGCTTTTAGACTGAATTTTGTAGACTATTAGTCCAAGATTCACCAAGCCTGAAATCCCTAAGAGAACGTAACAACAGAAAAGGGCTGGCTTAATAACTCGTTAATATAATCCTTTGGAAAAGGTAAATCTATATGTGACACTTGGCAAGGCAAAGTGTCATATACAAACCTAGGGCTGTGACTCACCAGAGATTTAATGTATGTTTTCTAGAGAGGAGGGAAGAGTTGTCAAGTTAGTTGGAAAATGCAGTGAGTGAGATGTACTTTCAGTGACAAGAAACAGGAAGGCTCTGTGGAACGTGAGTGTACAGGTATTAGTGATGCTGAGCTTTCTTTAGATGGAGAGAAAGCCTCTACCACAAGAGGAAGCAGGTGGAGGAATTGGTAGAAACTGTGCTGCTACATACTGAAGAAAGACTAAACCAGAGGGCTGCTGGAAGGTGAATTATATATAGCAACATCTACTGTCACCCAAACCACAGCATTCAGGGCATCCCTAGACAGACAAAGCTGATACGAGTTTAAATTTCCAGAGTGGCATTTTCTGGGTTCTGGTTCTGGGTGTACATTCATCACTGTGAGCTTGTTTCTAGCAGTGACAGCAGAACACTGTTGTGTTACAGCATTGCTCCAGTGCTGCTGCAGGTTGGAGCTGGACTGGAGCGAGCTGTGGGCACGCTGCAGTGACACTGCTGGGCTGAGGCACCAGAAAGCAAGCTCTGCAGAGATGCATTGATGTGCATCAGGAAGTCAACTCATGCCGTTGCAGGGGGCATTCTGGCTCTGTTAGCTGCAGGGAGCCTTCCTGTGTAAACATTCGCACACAAGATAATCATCATGCTGACTGCCCCCCAGGCGTGCCAGGGTGCAGCTCCAGCCTGTACCGTGAGACAAGATAAATTATATAATGCCCAAATTACTCTGGACTCAACTATGTCCCCCAGCCAGATATAATTGAAGGAAAAAATGAACAGCAGTATTCTGTTAAGCAGTGGTATCTCTAGTATGAGCTGTGACTTAGATCCCTGCCTTACCAGTTATTCTTCCAACACCTGGCCTTCTCCTGCCAGCCTCCCCTGCCACGTGTGCTCCCAGGCTGTGGCCAATTATATGAACTTGGGCTGGAGAGTATCCATATTGCTCCTGAGAAAACACCAATTAAAAACAATACCTTACTACTTCAATTTTCTATCAACAACAGGAGAAAGTAAAGAGGGGTTGAAAACCAACTCTTAATTTGACTACAGATTCAGGGCCTAATCTGCAAGGGTATTCAGCATACCCTATAGGCTTTCAGCATTTTTTTGCAGTTTAGTTTTTGCAAAACTGCATTTTCAGCAGTTTAGGTGCTTATATCCAAGATATATATATTTTTAAAAGCTCCTTATTCAGCTGCTGCACTCATTTGGATGCTCTTACAACTCTAGGCAGCTCTGTCACTGAGTCTTGAGGGACTCAACACCCTTTTTACATCCTAGATCACTGAAGACTCACAGAAAGCTTATCTGGCTTGCAGGGTTGGTTATATCTGGCAGGTCAGGCACCATGTGTAGCTGGAAGACGATGCAAGAGGAGAGATGCCTTCAGCCTTTTAGGTGGCTGGAACGCAGATGAGGAGAGTGAGCACTGGCTTTGAGCCCTGCAAGTCCCAGCATACTGCTCTGTCAAGTAATCCAGAGTTCTCTTAAGGGAATGCATGTTGAAAGCACTTAGATGAAAAGAAGGCTTCAAACCAAGCATCGCTTCACACATAAAGTTGATTAAGAAAAGGGGCATGTGGCACCTCCTGGAGATGTAGGCACTGCGTGATGGCTTTCCCTGGAGGCAGCTGGGTAGGTCCCAGGCATTTCTGGTCACCTGAGAGCAGTTGCTCTTCAGTCACTGTTTTTCAGTCATGCTTAAGAGCTATTTTATTCATTTTCATCCCCGTGAAAAGGCAGTTTACTGTGTCCATTATTTCTGCATATTTAAACTATGCAGCTCTTTACATCTGTGAATGCCTATGGGACAACTATTCAGCTGTAGCATGTCTTGAAGATTTTCATGCCTGTAAGTTCACTAAGCTTGCTGTTATCACATAGTTCTGTCTAAAAAATAAATGTTTCCAGCAGAATTTCTAAAATAATCACTGAGCAGAAGAAAATGCTTTTGCTGATGACATTCACATTCATGAAAGTTACTGAATCAGTTTCTTTTTCCAAATCAGCATTATAACTATAGTCATGTAAACATGAAATTCTTACCATAAGCACGTTTATAAAATAAGCTATTTCAGCTCCTACAACACGGACGTTGTTTGATGCCTGGGTGTACTGGCATTTTGAGCCTTTGCTCCAGTCTACGCAGATGCAGTTCACATCTTCCACTGTAAGCATCCTCTGTTTTGTAAAAACAAAAGCAAAAACCACACAGTTCAACGGTATATACAACCTGTAATGGATTCACAATGCTTTTTACAGCCAAACTAATAAATGCTGCATGAATTTGTTTGAGAACATCCCAAGAACCAAAACCTTAGTGTATATCTGTGTCCAGACATGGCCACAGATATATTGTGTGAGCATGCACGTGCCCAAAATGGGGTGGTCTGCTGCAGTAATGGCCACTCCATCATTTTAAATACCCACAGCAGTATTTTGTGCAGAGGGCAAAACAGTACGTGTCTTGACACTTAATTTCAATCAGACTTTGGATGTAACACTAAAGTGCTCTACATGTGTACTGGTGCACTTAATTCATTTAAAAGTACTTCTTTAATTTGAATTCAGCTAGAATTTTGCATTACTAAAATCGGTGTTTTCCTGATACAGATTCATAAAAAAGTGTGCATTCTAGGTTGCAGCTGTCACTGAATTTTCATTTGGGATTCATTTTAGAAGGTGCATATATGGGCAGATGCTTCATTGTCTGTCACAGAAACTGAAGCATTGCTTTTCTGCTCTGAACTGCATTGTTTAATAAAGCGTAGCTTGCTTTAGCAGATTTAGTATATTTACTCTCCTTTGCACTATGTTCAGGCATACAGAAGCATACAAATCAAGGTACAACTAGCAAAGAACAGAAAAAAGCAACAGCAGTCTGTGACTATATTGGAAATGGTAAAACATAAATGTGCAGATAAGTAATAGCCCTATTGAGAAGGAGGATAAATAACAGATACGCATACTAGGGCTGATATATTTATTATTCACAGTCCCTCTTGATCTGCTCTTTTCTAAACAAGATTCATTAAGACTGACTTCTATTATTATTATTATTTAAATCAATTGTAGTGTTGTGATAAAAGCATAGACAACCGGAGATAGGAAAGAATTTAAAAAACTATCTCATGTCTCAAAGTCCTAATGAAAATTATCCAAAAAAAATTTGATGGACTAGTTGGAGCTTTTAAAATGTGAGCTATCCTCTTGATTGTGAGGTTCTAGGAAAAACAAACAAACAAAAAAAAAACACTCCAAGAGTGGAAAATGAGAGACTGAGAGTTAGAGAGTTATAGAAGATCAAACTGCTTCTGATACTTTGAACAAATTATTAACTAATAAATCCAACAGTCATTCCCAGATGTTCACAAAGTATCAATGTAGATATGTTTAATCTAGAAAACCTGTCAAATATGATTTCTTTTGAGCTGGTAACAAAGAAAAACAGGTAACGCAGATGCAGTACGTGTGAAATACTTTGATTTTAGTGGACTTTAACTTTATTCCTCCTAGTGTTCCCTTACGTAAAGTAGGAATATATATAATTTCCACAAAATTGAAGTGGTGTGAATACCTAGCTGAAAAAACTTATCCAAATAGTGTCATATGCCATCAACTGCAATTTTGCTCTGTTCTGTATGACTAGTAGCTTTCATTAGCAGCTGCAATAGAAAGCAATGTTTAGAGGTTTTGAGAAGACCACAAGCTGGAATTGCAACTGTGTTAGCCCTGTGTTAACGGGGTTAAGAAATAACTTTCGAAAGTGGAGAATCAGTGCAAAAATCAATCAAAGAGTGCTTTGTACTTCATTCGGTGTTCATAGCAAGCCCTAGATTGAGGGCTCGGTTCACAATGATTCCCTTGAGGTCCCTTCTGGCTGCACACTTCTACAGCCCTACTGCTTCTGTCAGTGGCCGGTCCATGTCACCAACGCCCAAGTGGCAGTCCAGGCCTCTGCGATGGACTTTCCACATCTACAAACCTTCTCTCTTGTCTAGAGAAATATGAAGCAATAGTTATGAGTCTATTCTGGAGTTGTTTCTGGAATCTCCTTCTTTCCTAAGCAACACCTTGCTCCAGGGTTTGTGTTGGTTTTAACCAAGAAAAAAGACACTTACTGAGCCAAATCCCCCTGTCACTCACTTCAGTAAAGTGAAGGATTTCATACATTTTACTTAATGTTTTTCCTCAAGGTGCAGAGCTGCAAGTCTAAGTTGCTAACTATTTGAAAAAACATGGCCTTTTTTTAACCCTTCTTATTGCTACAAGTAGTACTAAAGGAAATGATTAGAAATAGAGAAAGCAGACAATTTATAGGAATGTATTATTAAATGCAACCTAAGGACCTTCCCAGGGACAGGATTTCCCTGCAGTACATACCTTGCACATGTCTGACAGCCAGTTTTCTTCTCCGTTATCTATAAATCCATGGACAATGAATCTTGTCATCCTGCTTGTATTAAAATTTGAGTGCCCAATTGTTGCGGCTTCAACTGCAGAGATCTCCTGTGGTAGATATTACATGAATAAGGTTCTAAATGTCTTTTCACAATTTTGATAAATCTTTTTACAGAAGAGCTAAGCTTTGTTCCTCTGTATAGGTGTTAAAAAGTTTTGTAAAGTTAAAGCTCATCTGCAAGTGTTCACATGACTATGGCTTAAGGTCTGTATCTCCCCTCAGAGCAAGCTCTGACACATCTCAGAGCAGCCAAAGCTTTCTTTTAAGTATGTTTTCATCTTAAATGTGGAGATAAAAAATAATCACCCAACATTAAAAAATATATTGTTTTGCAGTACTTCTCAGTGGGCATACAGAAAATGTGAGGGTGCGCTGCTCTGTGAGGGCTGGTAGGGCTATTTTGCTGTAGAAAAAAAATAATAAAAAAAAAAATAATGATGAGAATTTTGCCCCAGAAAGCTTGCCAAGAAGCTGGAAGAGGTTCCCTCTTGAGGGGAAAAAAAAAAAGGCCATTTCTAACACTTTTCAGGAACACAGTTGAACTCTGTGTTTGTTTACTCCTTTTTTTCATGTCATCTACCAACATTTAAAGCACGATAGTTCTTACTTGAAAGTTATTAGGGTTTTCTCTTGTGTACAGGAGGAATTGGGTGTTTATCTTTTGTGGATCCCAGGGTAACTTGTGGATTGGTCTTTCCACAGTCCCAGACCATGGTATATCATCTGTGAAACATCCCAGCCTTTCATAGCAAACTTCTTTTCCTGTAACAGGTAGATCATATCATGAATTTGTGAATGAGTATGGAAGAGCAGAGTGATCATAACATATAGCCACTTTTCTTTACTGGTCTGTCTGTTGAAAATCCTACAGTTTACGTAAAGCAAAGACCAGCACTTGTCCTGTCGTAGCTCTCAAAGGCTATGGTTTATCCCAAGGAAAGAAGTCGCCCTGTTGCTCATATAAAAAGTATTCAGTGGGGTTCTCCTGGGGGCATCCTATACAATATCTTGGGTATCTTTCCTCAGCTGCATTTTGCCTAATGCAAAGACAGCTGATGAGTTTCTCCTAATACCAAACCAAGCTAATGCAAATAATCAGCAGTAACTGGAGACTGTGCTGAGCGGCTAACTACATGAGAAATCATACAAGCCAGTGACTTCTGCAGAATATAAAGCTGTGCACCCATTGGACTGCTTTGCTTTTTTCCCAACTGGCATCACTAAAAAAGTACAACAAATCATTTCTTAACAATGTAGCTTGGTAGAGAAAGGAAGGGCGATAGCTTTGCTTTGCGATAGAAGACACCAGTACTTCTTGCGTGCTCCCAGGGTGGGTTTTCCAGAGTGGAGAAAAGACAACACACATAGACACATGCTCAGTTCACCATCCTTGTATAGGAAAGTGGACCGTGTAAACCTCAATCAGTAAGCGTGGAATCACCACAGTGCAGAATAATAACTCACAAAACCCAGCATCATAGAAAGACTTTATAAACAGTAACTCCATATACTTACCTGTGGCTGTGCTGAGCAGGAGTAATGCCAATATCCCAGTTCCAAGCATCTAGAACAGAAGAAAAAGAAGCAGCTAGGATTTGCTGTCTTCATTAGCATGCCTATCTAGCTTACTGGTGCTGATTTTTTCTCACGGTGAAAAGGGCCCATGTCTGTCTTCTCTGCAACCTGTACCTGTGACTGCCACATAAGTGAGTCAGCTTTGCCTGGCTCCAGCTGAGATCGTGGTGCTGCCAAAGCTACTAAAAATCTGCTTTAAAAAAATAAAATAAAAAATATACTAACAAAATCTACTAAAAAATTCTACTGCAAGATCTACTAAAGACATAACTGAAGTTCAGAGTGATTTTTGTTCTGTTAGGGTTACTCTCCTAATAGGATGTGTACCAGCTACTTTAGAACCAGCATAAGGACACCCATATGTGCTACTATTCCCCTCCATACTGTCGTGTATTAGGAAGCCATTTACCTGACACAATAAAAGCAACCCGCCTGCCCCAGACCCGAGCTACTTACGGTGCAGCCTTGAAACTCCATGCACTGAGTGAACTTTGCATGCACTTTATAGTTTGCCTTATCTTTGGAAATGTTCCAAAAGATAGGGAAATTTGTTTATTTCAGACTATAGTTTATAGCTAAGATGTAAAATGGCTTTAATAGCTGGCTTCTCTGTGAAGTCTAAAACTGACGGACATTGATCTCTTGAATTGGTGTGCTGGAGTCCAGAATAGGGTCAGAGCTCCAGAAGTAGGGTAATTCCCAAGAAGCAACTAATTAGGAATAGCACATTAGAAATAACTATGTGGGTCTGTCTGACAGTGCATTTAAGGGCTTGTCTCAGCTGGGAAGGCACTTTTTAGTGTTCTGTAGGTGGCATTTAGGGATCTACTAGGTGGTTACTCTAAGTGATGAACTGAGAGCAAACATGCCTGAAATACATACCAATTACATGTGGAATTCCCCTAGATGTTGGGACGTGGCTGCTTTGTGTTTTGTAGCAGTATTACCGAGTTCACCAGCTCATTCTCCTAAAGACATCAGCTAAAAGGTGGAAGAGAATCCGTGCAAATGAACGAGGCTAGGCCTGGAAACCCCTTGGTCCTATTCGTCCATAGGAGAAGGGCATAAGCTGACTCAAGGAAAAAAAGAATCAAAACATGAGACCTCAGTTAACTTTTCACCTAGAAAGCTTTGTCACCTTAGCTATTTTTTTTATTATTTTGGCTATTACCACATGTCTTTGCAGAGCTGACATTCCCTAATCTCCACCTCTGGGAATGACCAAGTGGATACCAGCTGCATGCACGTGTATCACACTGCTATCATCCATGCGGGTGGGGTTTATTTCTTTAAATAATAAAGAAGCTTTATTTTTTTTTCCAAAAACATTGCTTTTGATACTAACGGAGAGCACAATGCCTCCATCCTTAGCTGAAGCAGCCATTTAGTTTGTGTGTTCCTATCAGTGAGTGATACGGGAGAATCAGCAAATGTCCTGCAGCACGCTACATTTTGCTTTCACTCCTTCAGAATGGTGTGGGAACTGTCTGTCCCATTTAACTCAAGAGCCGGTGGAAAAGATTTGAGTTACGTTTTTATCATAATTACTCAGCTTCTCTTTGTCAACACCATAATAAAACACGACAAACTGAATAACTACCCAAATCTGTAGTCTGCGGGCAGCTGGGTTTCAGCTGCTTGCTTTTCCTTTAGTTAGAGGGCGTGGGGCTGGGAAGCATGGCGCGAGTTGCTCTCTGTTCCTGGAGGAGCTGCTTTGGCCCTTGAGGCCTCTCAATTCAGGGATTGTTGGAGCAAAGATGGCTTTTGAGAAAGAAAGTGTCAAATAAGGACTCAACTATATTTTAGAGTAAAAGGAATTGCTGTCTGAAATAGGAAGAGGGCCTGAAGGAGACCCATGAGAGGAATGGATTTCACATGCTACAGGAAGGCCCCAGCTTGCTTCTGGAATGTGCTGTTGGGCTTCCTGGCATTGTTTGCGCTTCCTTTGCCACCTGTAAGGTCCCTGAGTGACTTGCAGTGTTGGTGGCTGCAGAGCTCTCCTGGCTGAGCCTCAGCCTTGTGTTTAATTGTACTTTCATAATTTCCTACGGGCTTGGTTAGTGTTTAGTCAATACTATACTTGCTGATGTCTTGTTGTGTTTTAATGACATCATTATAAATGTTCTTAATGTTATACTTCTATTGATATTTCTTAGAAGCTTAGCTACTCAAAATGCTTGTGCATTGTTTCTCAAACATGGGGAAACGGGAAAGAATGAATGGAAAGAAAGAGAGTCAATCTTTTACTAACTGAGAGTTTGGGTTTTGTGCTTGGGAAAGTATGTACTGCCTTGGGCTCTTAAAGCCCCAGGTGGCTCATTCATGCCATGCTTACAGAGTGGTAGTGTTCACTGTAATGTGAAATAGACGATCCCAGCTTTTGCAAAGCCTGGAGTTATTCAAATTCCCTATGGAATGATTATAAACACTTCTCAGGACTTGGTATTTTCTAGCAAAAAAATGGTGTAATGCAAGTTACCATGCTAAGTATAAAACTATCTGGAAAAAAATAAATTTTGTCTCTATATTTAGATATAAATATGTGTAGGAATCTGAACTAGCTCATCTATAATTCCCAGACCACAGAGCAGTATCACATGAAGCTGAATCCAAATTAATGGATACCATACTTCATTTAGGCAAAAGTTTGAGAAGCAGCCCCCGTTCCTGGAGGCACTGCAGTACCAGGTTGTTCACAGCACAGAGGGAGCAGGAAAGTGCTACCTGGGAGTAGTGGACAAGAACTACTTATTGAGAGGGAGATGCAGAAGTTCATGAATGTGGTTGGTGTGACTTTAGCCTCATAAAAACTGAAGCCTCAACTTAACAGGGGAACTCTTTCTTGTCCTATCAACTGTAGTTAAAGAAATGGAAGGTGAGGGTGGAGGGAATTAAGGTTCCTGAAACACTGAGCTAAATGGGTGCTCACTGCAGGGGAGAACACTTGTCTGGCTCGCAGCTTCATTGAGTGAGCTGAGCAGATGGGCTGCTGGGTCCTGGGTATTGGGGATGCACTTGTTTAGTTTTGCCTGGTGCCTCTGTGCAGGCACAGTGCACAAGGGACTGTTCTGACTTGAAGTCATTTTGCTCTGTTCCTGCCTTGGCACACCGTGTCTTCTGAGAGCAGTGCTCATGTGTCTTGTTGCAAGGCTTGAAGCATATCATCAGCTGCAGGAGGTACTGGGGACCATTCCTGGCTGTGAGGGTGCTGCCCAGAGAGGGTTCTGCAGGCAGCAAACCTAGCAAATCATCAGCACGGTGGGGGAAAAGTCCTTACCTGCTTTTCTTGGGGCACTGTTAGCGTAAGAATGTGCCAGTGTTAGAGAGAGATTTTGCCATACATGATTTTCAGTTGCTTCCATAGTTATGAGTGCAATATGCTTGACTTCAACATGAGAAAATATTGACAAATGTGTTTGGAAATATTGAAGGAAAAAAAAAAAGGAAGCAGCAAGTCAGTTTGAGAATTCTCTTTAATGGCCTTGAGCACCAACATTGCCATGCACAGGGCTGATTGTTTACTCAGCTGCAGTGCACAGAACAGTTGCACTCGGTGACCTCTAGCAAGGTGTAAGGAGCTGGGGAACTCCATATGTCACAGTTCCACGGCCACAGAAAGTTGACCTGGGAAGGAAAACAGTATCATTCAAGATCTATTTTATTTATACGTGCGTGCATGCACAAACACACAAAAAAAGATGTCAACCCTCACCTTGCGGGTTGTTAGTTAACTCCATAACCCCACTTACACCTTCCTAAAAGCCCGTTGGCATGCACATATTAGCAGTAACAAGGCAAATTTCCTTCTTATGGGGAAAAGCTGTAAAATTTGGGTTTTGGATATAATTCACCTCTAGATTCACAAAAATAGAGTTCCAGGTAAAAAGCCATCTTGTAAGTACCCTTTACTAACACCAGCTGTTTAACAACAGTGTCCTAGCCAAAGCTCTGCAGCTTTTTATTTTTTTTTTTGAGCTAACAGTAAAAGGGGTTTCATTCTTGTCTAAATAATCCATGCCAATGCCAAGCAATAAGAAATATTAGAAAAAACTCTAACATAAATTTTCTCTGTTGTGAAACATATCAATTAGTTCTTGACCTATACCAGCAGATACGTGGAACAGCAAACTGTGGTCCTTCACAAACGGCTTATCCACCTGTCTTCATGCCCCTCTCTGGACTTCTCTGTAGAGATTAAAGATAAATTTCCTTCAGCTGCTCTACACAGACCATCTTTACTAAATCTTACTCTTGCTGTTTTTCTAGACTTCTCTTTGTGTGCATGGTACCTGAAGTGTGCACTCCAAGCTTGAAAATGCCTCTACTACTGGTTACATTCTCAGCCCAGCCAGTTAAATCAGAACAGCTACTTCCTGATCATCTACGCAGTGCTCCTGGTAGTGCACCTGGGGACGAGACTTGCTTTATCTCAACAGCACTGCAGTGCTGGTTTGTAATTGTTCTGCTGGGGCAGAGTATACTCCCCAAATTATTCACTATTGGATTCTTTTCCAGATGGTTATTCACCATTTTGTATTTGAACATATTCTTTTCTGCCCAAAGAGTAGTGCCTTGTCCTCGTCATTCCTGAAATTCATGCTGTTGATTGCACGTTGTGTGTCTGGTTTACCAAGACTGTTTTTTAATCCTGTCTCCCAGAGTCTTGCACTCCTTTCCCATTCCTTCTGACCTGTTGAAAGGACATACTTACCGACGGCCATCTTCTCCATGAATTATATTAACTGTTTCTGCTCCCAGTCTTGCCCAGAGCAGAGTGAATAAGGTTTTATTCCAGAGAAATTCAATTTTTGCAGTATTTTTGGGGTTAATTTCAACATCAAGGTATTTTGTATAAACCTGGTCTTCAGAGAGGGCTCCACTGGAAACAGAATGAAGAGAGCAAAGATAAATGTAATAGTTTAGGGGCTGCTGGGCTAAGTTGTATTCTCCACAAGATTAGGCTTTTCTCTTTGTTGCTGTCCTTTGCAACAGCATAGGGTGCTGGACTGGGACTTGTAGGTATGGTCTGAACAGAGAGAGGACATAATACCAAAACCTTTAGCGGGCGTGTGGCTGGAGACAACCAGGAGATGATCAGGGTGAGGTGGGGATGGCTGCTGGGGTTTGTGCGCCTCCAGCACCTGAGCACTGGGTTTTGCAAGTAGGGAGAGCTCTGGGTGAGGTTTTCAGAGAGGATTTTGTAGATGAGCTGGGAACTTCTGGCTCTGCTCTGCACACACACACAGAGGGTCATGGGAGAGCACATGAAAGCGCTTGTTTCAGAGCAGGTACAGAAGACAGTGGGAGCTGTGATTTGGATAGCCAACGGAGATAAGTTGTGAATAAAACTCACTGTCCAGACCGTATAAATGTGATATTTATATCATAGTGATGGGTTTTAATGGATCGGGGGAGGAAGTACACACATCCACTTTACAACCTGAGGTCAGGCACAGGATTGCCTTGCAGGAGAGCGTACAGCAAGTCACTGGCAGTGCAGGGAGCCTTATCAGCACCCCGGTGACTGCCTTAAAGCATGTGATGCAATGCTGGCGTGGGAGAGGTTGTGCTAACGTGCGTATGAAACAGGTGAGCGCAGTCAGAATTACGTGAATACAAGAGGTGCAATATTTTTTCCTTTAATGAGCAATTCAGAAAAAAACAGCCAGGCTGCGTTCCTAATTCACTGTAAAGTTACAGAACTCATGAAAAGGACGTGACTTTTACTTCTTGGCACAACCATCCTTCTGCTCTCGTGGGTCTTACCTACATGATAGCTTTTTTTTACACCTAATGTTAACTAGACTGTCTGCAACAAAGAATAAGGGTCTCGCTGCTCAAATATCTGGAAATTGTAGATTAAGGTTAGCAGTATTAAATGCTATAGGGCAATACTAATTTATCTTACCTGGCAATTTCATATTCTTTTGTGTTCCCCTCTGTGTCATGGAAAATCAGGTTTATGTCCCCCCTCATTTTCTTTACACCAGACAGTTTGATAAACACTTTTTGTCTCCAACCTGCGTAAGAACAGCAGAATAAAACGGGATTGTCATTAGTTGGAGAGAATTAAAAGTGCTAGCATCCTGGAAAATTCTTTTTTCCTGACCAGAATTCATTCATGCTAGCTAATGAAAGATTAATTGAGCTTGAAAGATGATGATGATGCAGCATTTTTTTTTTTTTTTTTTTTGTCAGAGGTCTTAGCAGATGTTTATAGAAGTGACAGAAGAGCATGGCTGTAAATCGTGTCAAGGCAATCACTTTTCAAACGTGAACAACTGTAACAAACCTTCTCCACTTACTAGTGAAAGGTGGATCTGCTGCTGTATTTAAAAAATATTTTTGGTTTATTCTCTTAAATTTATCTGGAAATCTGTCAGCGTAGTGCCCCATCATCGGACACCCCTCTTGGGGACATGGGAAGCATTCTCCCTAGGAAAGATATGAGCATTGGTTAATGAGGAGTATGATTTTAATCCTGGCTTGGACAAAATTAAGGCTTCTGTTCTAACCTTGCAAAGTTGGGGCACTGCTGTATGCTGTTACATCTTACTACCAAAACCTGATAATGGGCTCTGTACTCATGCACACAAGCACACGTGGAATAAGCAGATATGATACCTGTGTACATGATGGTCTGAAACTCCCTCTTCGGGGGAGTCTATTCTTCAGCTAGAGTCTAGGACAAAAGGTAAGTCTAATTTACCTTACCAGTGGAAGGGAACCTGCCTGTAGCCATGTTGCAACACTATGTGGGGGACAAAAGAATCATATGTGCTTTAAGTTTCTTTTGTTAAGTGTATTTATTCAGGTGCTCTAATCAGTGCCCACTGTAAATTAGAACATTTAAGGCTTTTGGAAGCTCCAAATATCTCTTCTTTCAGCCAGGACTTAGTAGGGTTAATACGCAAAGAGCCTATAGGCTCTTTGCATAAAGGTTTAGGGTGAGAATTGCATGGGGTTTATTTTTTATTTTTTCTCTTTATTTTGGTGGTTTCATCTGTGCATTCATTTTTTAAAAGCAAAATAGCTGATGGAGCCCCTGTGTGCTCTGCCTCCTCCTACTAACTTGCACTGCCCAGGCTGATTTTTGAGCTCATGTCTGCTGCTGGCTGGGTGATGTGAGTGCAGAACTACTCGCATCCGAGAACTCTGTGCACATGGTGTGATCTATCCCGAGTGCAGAGGCCTTGATTATTTTCTTTAGATTTCATCTGTTCTTGGGCCGATATACTTACTGCCTCATAGGATTTGTATGATTCGCAGGGATATCCAATGAATGCGGTGGGATAGAGAATGCTCTCAAAATAATACTCATGGCTGCGCGAGTGATGGCATCCCCCAAAAATCGTAGCATCTGTTGGGACAGAGTTTGTGAGCATCCATGAAATAACCTCCTGCTGTCCTGTACAAGACTTGTACTTGCCTTACCATGAGACACTGAATACAACAGCAGCATGGATTAGTAATATATACACACAAATATTTACATAGCTGTCTGTATGTATGATGTCACAAGTGACATTAAGTACAGTTTTAAAAGGTTTAGTAGAACAAAGAGAATTCCCCAGCCTTCTGCCAACCACTCCAAAGCCTGAAGAAGTCTCAGGTGGAGATGTGAGTCACACAGCATGTGACAATGCTGTGTGCTTCTGCTATTGTGTGCCTTCAGGGTGCTGGATGCTCCTTGCAGCATCTGCGAGGGGCCAAGAGCAGTGCTTTTTTGCTGCGGGTTTAGCAATGGCACTGGACACGCTCAGCCTAGAAAGCGTCCTGTTGAAAATGTCACTGTTGTGGGGCTGAACTTGCCTCTCTGTGTTCTGCAGGTTCAATTCAAATTGCAGAAGCAAAACCGAGGTCTATTTTGATATCTCTGACGACTACTTTTCCTGCAGTGTTCCCTGAGAAGCACTGTTCTGATCTAGCCTTTATTTCTTGTTTTACATTTCTACTTTTAAGTAAACAGGCAAAAAAATAAAAATCTTTTACTGTTTTCTTCCAAAAGAATAGCTACTTTCACAGTTCACGTTTAAAATTGAATGAAAATTAAATACTGAGCGTGTTGGGAATGTATGCTTACCTGCAATAAGAGCTTCAAAATCATTTTGCTTCATGTCTGGAATTAAATCACTGCATCCAGGCATTACAGTTCCTCCGTTTGGGTAAAAGTCCAGGTGACCAGTGGTATTGTACATTCCAAACCCTAGGATGCATACACGATTGTGTCACAGTCTCAAGGTACATCTGCAACATGCCCATCTCTATAGCTACTTGCTTGCATATGAACGCTTACCTATGGCAGGAAAGTGGGCAGCATTACTGTGAATAACATCAACAAAGTTTGCGTCTGAAGGATCCAGCCTCACCTCTGGAGGAGTGCCTTCAAAATAGGGCCCGGCAGGGTCCAAACCTTTAACAAAAAAATAAAGAAATTTGGGTTCAGGAGAGGGAAAAGTTACACACTGATGTCTTTTGCCAACTTACAACATCAGCCATTTAATATTGGACAAGTCATGCTGAATAATGACCAGACCGAACCAAATGCGCAATAACATGGTTTTGTGAACCTTTCTATAGACTCATTCTAATAAAAGCAAAATATTTTCCAATAGATGTATAATAGCATTGTATTACTGTGAAGGAGGCATTTTATTACCAGTGGTTTTGTTATTGGACTGTTGAGCATCATGAATAGGAAAACTAAGGCTTTTGGATGTGTTGTTTTGTCGTTGTATAGTGCTGGATTCAACCCAGTGGATGACCGTGATGTTGTGAACATACTAACAAAGAGCTCTTCTGTTAAACAGTGCCGGCAGCACTGCCAATGGTTTAATTCCAGTCTTCAGACCAGAGTGCTGCAAGTTTCTTACCCCCTGAAATGTCCCTGCTAGATCTGTCCCTTAGTGAGCAGCCTACCTGTGATCCGCCGGATGCCTCGAATCCTCCTTCCCGCCTCTCCCGCTGTATGTGCGCCCAGGCTGTGGCCAATTAGATGGATTTCACAAGGGGAGTACCTGAAGAGTTTCTGATCGTTGTGGTGGTGGAGAGACAAGAACACAGGACTTCAGTAGTGAGCAAAAAGGGTGCCTCACACTGAGGGCCTCTGGGAGCCTGTAGGCTGACTTCTTGCTTAGCCAACAGTGTGTGAGATGCTTGAGTTAATTATTGTTTAAATTAAGTGAAGACTTGAAAAATGCCCAGTCTAGAATTTTAAATGCCTCATGATGATGGATTCACCATCATAGCCTCAGCATATAATTACCATGTTCAGTTACCCTTGGTGACAAAATATGAACGTTCTTTCTCGTTTGGATTAAGCCCTAATTTAAAGTTCCAACAATATGATCTTGCTTTTTATTTATCGACTCTGTTATGGACCACTCTTTCATCATGTGACTGTTCTTCATGGGTCTGCTTAGCAAATGTGATCATGTCACTCAGTGGTACCTTCGCTGACAAGCTGAGGGGTTTGGCATCCATTCTCCTCTTTGCCAAGACCTGTACAAGACCTGCACTTCTCAGGTGTTACACATGCTTTGAAGACAGCAGTAGAAATTAATCAGCATGTAGTCTGCCTGCAGTGGACACGTTTCATCCAGGCATGTCCTGGGTTTGTAATGTCCAAAGTCAACAAAGATTGATTGCTGACTGCTTGAGGTTTTTATACTAAGTTTTCTTTTGTAATGTATATATCCCCCCCCCCCCCCCCCCAAAAAAAAAAAAAGGGGGCAGATCTTTACTGTCAGTCTGTCTGTGCTTGTGAGGTGACAGATACCTTCAAATACTTTTTACTGTAATTCTTCTATTTACTGTGCACCTTAGCTTTACTCAAAGCCAAACTCCCTGAATCTGTAAATGGTGAAAGAGAAAAATTAAGGATCACTTTTTGCAGTTTTTTAATAGGGAAAAAAAGAGAGGTCCAGACTGCAGATGGTGTGGTAATAGAGATATTAAATGAAAAGAGGCAGACAGGGATCACATAAGAAACTGAACCATCTTTAAATGACCTGGGAGTTGTATGCAAAGAAGAAAGACACAAAAACAATAATGTAATGCTAGATATGAGGCCTTCCTAGGTAGAAACAGCAGACTGTGCCTCAGCTGGTTCTAGAGAAGTGGTTTTTGGTACTCGAGTATTCGTAAAGTTGGTACGTGGCCTTGTGGTCTCCGGAATATCTCTACAACTCAAAAGGATGGCCTAGCGACCAGCAAACCTGCAGCCAAACCGGGGCTGATCTCAGCAGCCCTAAGTACTTGCAAGTCTATTTGAAGTCCGTGGGACATGGTGGTACTCCTAAACTTTGCAGCTGAGCAGTCCTGTGCTATATGAGTAAAAGTGAACGCTTGCCTTCAGGAACATGAAGTTCACAACTAGAAGGCAACAGGACAATTTGTTGTGCCCATAGACAGCAAATATCAAGCGAACCTCTGTGGTGCTTTTAGCTCCACGTTGCTTCAGTGCTGCTGAGGTGCCGATTGATTTCTAGCACAAGTATGTTAATCTGGTTAAACCTTTTAAGCACTGAACGTCTCCTTGCCTCATTGCCACTGAATGCCTTCTTACCTGCAACATCGTACGGAAATGTTGCCACCTACTGGTCTTTAATTAATTGGCACCTCTTTTCAACTACAGTAGCTTAATTGGAGTCTTTTGTGGCTGTGAGAAGTCCTTACAGAGCTGATAATTAGTATAATTAGCTGTATCTCAACTGCATGCATTGTACGGCTCTTTCTGAAGAGCTAGCTGACCGTACTAAATGAGGTTCAAAACGAAGGCAGAAGTTATCGTAACCCCACTGCATCTACTTAAGAACCGTAGGTCGTGAAGCTCTATCTTTTACCTGTAAAGTTTTTATGAAATAAGCAACCTCGGCTCCAATCACGCGGATGTTGTTCACTGCGCTGACGTAGGTGCCTTTTGCACCTTCTTTCCAATCAACAGCAATGCAGTTCATGTTTTCTGCCTCCAGTAACAGCTGAGGTAGGAACACACAAAGCAAAGCATTTAAGGAAACAAAATAGCAGACAGAAATTGAGCTTAAATCAAAATAAACAATAAATGGTAATATAATCATGCAATTTCTCATTCATTACTGAATCGAACTCTTCACTGTAGCCTGTACCACACAGAAAAATGAATCTCCTTATAAAACAGGATACAGCAAACTATTCATCAAAGTCTCAAGTTTAAAAGACTGTAATTAAAAATATTATGCTGTAAGCCATTTGAATACATATTTGATGTGATTTGGAAAAACCACACAACTGCACAGTAGCTGCTATGTGCGCTATGTGACTTTCTTAGAGATTCATCTGTACCTTAACTAAATAGTATAAGAAGTGTACTTATTTACCAAGTGTCTTTAAAGCTGGGAAAATTGTGTCAGACTGGAAAGGTTCAGAGCAGACTAGAAAGTCCCTCTGTCAGCAAAGATACCTAATGTATCCGTCACCTCTGTACTGGCCACAGCCTTGCAGAGCTTGGTGAGTTTTCAGCTAGAAGAATCACGTGTTAAAGTCTGCAGCTGTAGCGTTCTGTGACTAAGGTTTATGTAAGGTTTGAGAAGGATCAAGGAGTAGAAACAAAAAATAACGCATGGTAAACAGTTGAAGGTGAGCGGCAAAGAAAGCAGAAGCTTGAATCCTCTCCTTTAGGTACACCATGAAAATGGCTTCTAATGAGGCAGATAGAATTGCTGTTTCTCTAGCACTGGAAAATGTGGAAAGGTAATGTTCTAGATGTAAAGTTTTCACAGATTAATGAACAAAAATAATGCTGCAGAACTGTGACTTAGCATTCAGTGGAGGTCTTTTTCTGTCTTTGTGAGAGAAGCAGAAACCACAGAAGATTTTGCTTTCTTGTCAGAGCCAAGGCTGACACCACCACCATACACTCCACTGGCCAGAGGGCAGCAGCTCTGCTTTGTGGCAGCTTCCACATCTCATTTTTTGAAATCTTTTTTCCTTTGCACTCATTAATCAAACAGAACGCTTTGGCTTTTTCTTTCTTTCTTTACAAATTGAATAGTTATGAAAGAGAAAAGCTTTTGTAGATTGAAACGAGCAATTTAGGAAGGCCTTTAGCTGAAGGATGGTTCCATAGGCCCTGATGGGAGACGCAGTGAGTTGGCCTAATCTGGTATTCTGACACCAGTGCAGAGGCTGGGACATCTGTGTTCAGTTTGTTGCCTTGATCTGATTTGTAGGGTTTGGGGGATGAAAATTGTCTAGAGAAACACAGTGTCAGAGATGACCAAGAAGCCTTGACTATGCAGCAGCTTCCAGAATGGGAACATTTTAGCTTTGGTTGGTAGCTTCTTGGTTGGTATCTGCAGCTATTTAACACATTACAAAATAGGAGGTGAATCTTGGTGTCTAAGTGATAATGACAGAATATAGTTACATCTGCTGAAGGAAAATAGAGTATACTGTCTCATACCAAGCACATTTCTACCACCCAGCCTTTTTTTCCAGTGCTGCCAAATCCATGAATGATGAAGGAGGTTTTCCTGCGTGAGGAGAAATGTGAGTTTTGGATTGTTGAGGAGTTTATTGCTGAGATCACCTGTGTGTAAACAAGCAAACAAAAAATCAAGTTGTTTTTATCTTCTCACACTTTTAAATGTTACTAAATCGTCATCTAAGTCATCACCTTTGTAGGACTCACACAACTCCTTTTAATGGGCAGAGTCCCAGGCACTTCCCCATCCCATCTTTCCCAGTCCCACCGCTGCTTCCAAAGTTGTGCCAATGTGGTTTTTGCTGCTCCTGTCTGTTTTCCTTGATGCAGCAGGAGCCCCCCATATAAAGTCCACAGTGCCTCATGATGCCTGTTGGCCTGAGATCAATGAGCTCCTCCAGAGAGCTCCATGCCTCCTGATTCACCTTGCCCTTCTACTGACCTGACCTTTGGCATCTGCGTGCTGCTTTGCATCTAAGAAACAGCTTGTTTTTTCTGGGCAGGTGATGTTTCGTGTCTGTTTTTGTCACCAGCTACTCCAGAAAGGCTGAAAGTATTTAATGCAAGAACTGTATGCAATAGTGGTGAAGCTGATCTTGACCCACCACACGTTGCCACAAGCTGCTTACTTATGTATCTTTTACTCTGAGTGCAATCTCCAACCATCTGTATTGTTTTCAAACAAATATAATGCCTGTGATGTTAGCTCATGGAGCTTGGGTGTGGAAGGGCTGTGCACTAGATCAGGGAGATGTTTAGGAGCAGTGGCTGGGAAGTAATGCAAGGTGCATTTTGATTTATTTTATCAACAACCGAAATGCCTGAGTAACCAATGCTGACCGTGTGCTGTGAGCTCACGTCTCCCTGCTCTGCAGATCGTAAAAGTTTATTACAGGTGTAACTTCTCATCCTTAAAGAGCCTGAGCTGGACTCAGCACGGCAAACAAGACTGCTGTAAGCTGCAATGATTGTGGTGGCAGTGCTGCTATCGTATTTCATGGCAGTAGATTCATAAATGTTCCTGTATGGAACAGGGGACACTAGGTCTGGGAGCCTGCAGGGGATTTAGCAGCTTCACGTGCATTTGCTGAATTGATGCGGTCCCAGCCCCACATCTTGCAGTTCCTCCTCCTTTCTTGGCTCAGAATTTCATGGCATGAACAACTTGGGTGACTCTATCTTAATTTCCATATGGAGACAGGCAGGTAAGAGCACACAGTCACTCAGACTTCAAGGAGGAATGTGGTTTGAAAGCTGTATGAAACGGGCCTGCTTCAGACACCTGTCTTTAGAAGTCACTGGTGCAGCTTCCCCATAAAACAGCAGTACTTGTTCTCCTGTCTGAGTGTTCAGAAAGCTGTTTATTTGAACAGCTTTCCAGCTTTCCTGAGAGACCTAAATGCATGCAAAGGGTAGTCTGCTATAGCCCAGTTCTTGTGCAGGAAAATACCAGGAAACCTGTTACATCTGACAGTTCATTCATCTTTTTTTTTTTTTTTTTTTTATGCTTTACCCCAAACGGTTCCAAGGTACAATAATGAGTGAACACTGAAGATAGCTTCTTATTTTGAATCACTTGCCTATGACGAGCGATGTGGGCTTTTTAACAAGTTAACAAACATTGGTAGCTTTAGTCAGTTCTCGATGTTAAAAAATAAATGTCACCTGTGAGTTATTTCCTGTTTCCCTGGTGTAGAGAGAGAAGCTCAAGTTCATATGTTCAGGAGAGTCAGGCAAACCTGTCAGAAGTCTCCCTGGTACCCCAGACCAGGGGGGGTCATCTGAGAAACAGCCAAGCCTGGGGAAGCAAATTTCTTTACCTAGAGTAGAAGAAACAAATGGTTTATGTTTTGGACTCTCTTACAGCTAGATAGTATGTTTAAGGCTGCAACAGTCTGAAAACTGTCCTCAGGAAGCTGAGGACTTTTTCTCTGATTTTGAAATAGATTTCTTCTTGTTTCCTTTATGGATATTGCCTGAAGTAGGTAGCACAAGGGGAATTATATAATTTGAAGATAAAGCAAAACAAGTAGGGATCCAGACGCTATTTTGGCACCATATTCTCAGCTTGTAAAAGGTTTTTTTTTTTTTTTTTTTTTTTTTAAGTGTTTTAAGAAACACTTGTTAGAACTGCTCCTGCATTCTTCCTGCATCAGAGCATTATGTCTCATTGCAGGAATGGATACATATGCATAGTGAATGACTTGGTCGTTTCTTTTAATACATCATCATTTTCCAGAACAAACAGGTCCATTGCTCTCATGCTCAACTTTTCTGTTCCGGCACTGTTTGTTGTGCTAAGCACCCTGTTGCTGAGCCATTCTTTGTCAGCAGCAGTAGCAGGTGGAGGCAGCTCGTTCACTGTCTTTACAGAGCCGGGGCACATGACTGTGCAGTTCTCCTCTGTGAATTTTTGGCATAAAGTTATGTATCTTGTATTCTTAATAAAACTCAAATGGGGTGGAGTCTTTAGCATTAGGTCCCTGCACAGTAATAGACTTTGCCATACAATGACACACAAATCATGCTATGACTTCAGTGTATGAGATGTCGCTGTCTCCTCTCTATTAGTTTGTCTGAATTCATCTTTTAGTGATGGTTTTTATGGATGTTGTATCTCACCTGTTACTGTGCCAAGGAGATAAAATGCAATAATCCACATTCCAACCACCTAAAGCAAATCAAATATACAGGTTAAACTTTAGATTTATGTTACGTTCTTAGAAAAAGGACAGACCTATAAAGAGAAACACAAAGACCTGCAGGCAAAGAGGAATAGCCCCCTACCCCTGAGGGGCCAATCAACTGAAAAGCAGCATTGCAGGAAGAGACGTGGGGGTCCTGATGGCCACCAACTTGACCATGAGCTAGCAATGTGCTCTGGGGTCTCTGGGCATCCTGGGCTGCGTTAGGAGGAGCACTACCAGCAGGGTGAGGCCTTCCCCTCCACCCAGTTCTTTGCATTTCTTGCACATCCGGTGCTGGATGTAGTTTGCTGAGGGAGGGAATTGGGCCATGAGGTTCTGGCTCTCCTGCCGGCCAGGAGATAGGTGGGAGGTGTGGCAGAACTGACGGGCATGCATGTAACTTGGTGGAAGTCTGCATGTTTGGCAGCTTTATGCTATTTGTGCTGCCCTCACCCAGGACTCCTTGTGCTTCTGCACCTTCATATTCCCCCCTTTGTCTGGATTCCTTTCCCTACGTTTTCTTCCCTTGGCTTTCCTATGGCAGGGGCTCCACATATTTCATCATTTTCCTCTCTTCCTGTTTGCCTTCTTCACTGTTCTCAATTTCCTCCTCTCCTAGGTGTTCCATGGGGCACCCACCTCCCCTTTTCCACATTCTGCTTTTCTTGTAAAGTAACAATCTTGAGCTGTAACTGCTTTTCAGTCCTAAAATCGGAAATGCAGCTCTGAAATTAATAGGCTTATGAAGAAAATGGATGAAGACTCACAGGTCATGTCTATAATCTGTGCTGTACTTCTTTTCAGAGCATCTCACCAATTGGTAATGATTTTAGAAAATGTGGTAGGTTATTGCCAAACAAGAGTGATCTGCGATTTCTTTTCAGAGGTTCTTCCTTTGAAAGCAGAAACTGGAAATGAACGGGTAGCTAGGCAAGTAATTCAAGACAGAGAAAACTTGTGTGTGTGTCTGCGTGGAAAGTCAATTCGTTTTGTTATTAAGAGAGGTGTATACTTTGGATGGGGGACAATTTTTTTAGCAGGTAGTTTTTCTATGTTGGTTTGCGTTAGGCTAACAACAAAAGGACTGGGGAGATGTTAAGAAATGATATCTTTCTAAAAAGAGTTGAGGCACCACACAATTCAATGGGAGAAAATTCTTTCAACAGGCATTTAAGGGCCTTAGTGCTGAACAAGAGGAACTGGAATGACTTGTTCGTGAATGTGAGCTCAGCCTAACCGGCACTGCTGGCAGGAGGGTGAATGTTCGTAGATTGACATCCTAATCTATAAAACCTATGCTGGTTTAGTAGCTGCCCTTCACAATCCAGACACCTTTTGGACACTTGCTCAACCTGTGATTCATGGGGCACTAGTGGATGGCTTGCGAGATATGAAAAAGTCTGAATATGACTGCCCCACACATGGACCCATGCACCTTCTCAGGACATGTGCACAAGCACAGGCTGTCTATTGAAGAGAGGCAAGACCAAGTGTCAGAGCTCTTACTTATCAGCATCTGATAATTCTCCCTTTAGGAAATGGTGCTTTTGTTTTGTTTTAATTTAAAACAAAATATGTTGTCTATCTAATTCCTAAGATTTTTACTCACCATTCTTTTATCGCCTTATTATCTCCTTCAGTGGTTAGCAGTAACAGGACACAAAAAGCTTTCTCTTTTCTTTAGTGCAGATTGGGTTGCTTTATGCTTAAAAAAAAAAAAAAAAGGTTAAGCATCTATAGGCTAACTTGGCAAAGTGAAAGAAACTGGAAGAATACTGGACAATGAAGAAGGAATACTGGTAACTGGGAATTAGAAATCACACAAATTTCATAAGAAAAGCAGCAATGTCAACATATATTTATGGCCTGTAGAGTTAAGACAATACTTAAGAAGGAATGTTTTGTGTATGGAGGAAGTAAAAAGATGCAATGTTTTTGATTCATTACTAGATAAAATTGGGTGAAAGACAATGATATGGCTGAACTGAGGTCTTTGCACTTTTATTTTTCTATGTTTACCAAAACAAGCAGGAAAAAAAAAGTATTGATGGTGACACTTAGAACAGCTGCTGGAACTATGTATTTTAAAATAAAGAGACTTCGGTAACTCATAGTTTAGCTAGGAGCTAAGAACTTTTTTTTTTTTTTTTTTTTTTTTCCCTTTTTAAGAGTATCAGAAAATCTATTGAAAAATTTTTAAATTACTGACTAGTAAGAAAATTTCATAGACATGGTTTGAAAAAATCTGATATGTTAACAGGTAAGGAAAGATAAGATTAAGTGGAATTTCATGCAATATCAGCCTGAGGCACTATAATGAAACTTTCCACGGGACACTTGAAAAGAAAATGTGTGCAAAACTGTTAAAAGATTAAGTTGTGTAATTGAATTCAATTACATGACATGACAGTCTTATGAGATCAATATTACTAGTCTCATAATACTTGAATTCCAATAAGATGTTCTGCTACTTGATATTTTGGTTAAGGAATTAAAATGATATACATGCTCTGCTACAATAGTTAAGTAGATTAAAAATTCAGTGTGTGGATTAAGTAGATTAAAATTTGAGTAATTACTGCATCTCGGAATAGAACAGTAATAACTAGAAGGTGAACCCTGGATTGGAAATACTGTTCTTGCTATTGTGCACAATCATGTAACATTGTGATCAAAATGTGATCACGTTTTTTAGCTGTGGCTTTTGACACTAGAGTTATTGAATGTTTATGACGGATCATTACTCTGTACATTTTTAGAAGAATCAGTTCTTGGCATCACATTGCATGTCAACATTCAGCACTGGTAACACTGGTCAAAAAGTACTGAAAAAGTACTGACATCTAGGCTAAAGGATTAGTAAGTAAAAAGCACATGTAATTAATTTTGGATTATTTTTATTGTTTGGGAAAGTAAATGTTGTCACGCTGCATATTATATGTATTAAATGGAGGTGAACATTTTGAGGAAGCAATAACTGAATAGGCCTTTGAGGTTTTTCTAATACATTACTAGAACTTTTGAATTGCTAAAGAACTTTAGTCTTTATCTACGTACACAGATGAGAGACACACATGAGAGAGCATCTTGGGCAATCAAGAGGATGGAAAAGAAGGAATGTGGAGCAAAACTGAGGAGAGGACTGTTTTGCCTAGGAGTACAAAGTCTCAAAGCACAGATGATTGTTCCCAAAACTATAACCTATTTTTCACCATTGAGATTTCTGTTTTTCCAGCTTTCCTGCTGTACTGTTCCTTACTTCCAACCATACTTCCTATATTTCCTGCTCCAGCATTGTCCTTGAAAAAAGAACATTTCTGTCTTTCATTTGTTTTAATTTAGTTTTTCATAGTTTTTGGTAGTTTGGTGTAGTGTTTGGTTACTAATGTAAAGGCATCACAAAAGAGAAGTCATCCAGAGTTTAGCCAAGAATCCTTGACTGTAAGTTACAAGTTAATTTCCCCTTCTCCCAAAAACTTTTGTGTATTTGAGCCTGAGGCATTTAGATACCACTTGCTAATTGCACACCCACACACTGTAAAGTTACACAAATGGTTAAAAGAAATTGAAGATAAAAATATTACAGCAGTATCTGTAGGCCTCATAAAGGGGAACATGTATATATGTACCCATATATAAATACCTGAAAATACACTATAATTTTTTGAACTTATATTTAGTAGAGATGGCCTAGCCCATTCTCTACAAGTATACAAAGAATGCCACCTTTTCAAGGCAGTCCACATTCAGTAGCTAACACACAGCGAGAGCATTTCTCCAGCTTATCAAATGTGCACAGGCCTGGGCTTAGTGCTGGTGATATAGTGAATTAATTCAGGTGAGCAGAGTAATTGGCATAATTGGTAGAAGACTTAATTTCATCTCAGTCTCCTCCCCATCCCTCAGATGTGGTTGTAAATTGCCCATAGTAAGATTCAAGATGAAGGCACTTTGGCTCTGCTTCAGTACAAACAAGTACTAATAAGTAAAAGAGCATCTGGGCAATTAGCCAGTCTCCTTTCCTGCTGGCTCACCAGCTTTTAGATGAGCTCTCCAGGAGGAAACTGACTCTAAATGAATAGCTCTGAAACCAACAAATTTAACAGTAGACAAATCAATCTCGTAGTGGAGCAAAGATGTCAGGAGATCTGGAGAAAGGGAAAGGTTCTGGACATCGCAGGTGTCAAGGTAAGGCAAGGCAGGGTTCACGTATGTTGCCTGGTCTGGGTGTTAGAGTTTTCAGAGCATCTCCTGACCTCTTAAACCAAGTCTGAGACAGTGAACTAGGGCATTAGGCTCACATAATGACTCAGAATACTGATGCAAATTCTTTTCTTGAGGCGTTATATGTGGGAAGCACTCCAATAAAAGGGCAGTAAATATGCAAATGTATTTATTTGTTCATCATTAGAGATTACAGTAAGATTGGGGCTTTCAAGTTGCTTCTGTCAGTCACTTAGAAATGGTGTACAATCCAAAGAAATCTCAGGATAATAACAAAGAAAACCTATTAGATATTTCCTGATTAACAGACATAGTTAACACCATCTGCTTTGACCTCCTAAATAATAGGGTTCTCACCTTCTCCTTACAGTAGTGTTCAGACAGTAAAACATGCAATTATGATCATTGAATGTAACTACAAGCATCATATTTAAAAAACAAAACCAACCAAACAAAAAAACCCACCTATGATTCAGTTTGGGGAGGTGGCCATGCCAATTCCATGCTAACTGGGGATCCTTCAGCTGACTTGCAGCCATGATCTGGCCACTTTTGTCTTTCCAGGACTTCTCTAGTGTTCTTCATAGGTAGGCTACTGTTACTCTGAGCCAGCTCTAAGACCAACACTATTGGCCTTTTGCCATTTCTGAGGTGTAGAATGACCCTTGCTGATAACAACTTACTCCGTAAGCTGCGGTCTACTAAAACACATCCTGTTTGCCTCATCCTTCCTATAACAGCGTTGTAATTCTTCCTCACTTCCATTCTCCCTTTACATTTAGAATGCTCCTGATAGCGCTTAATTTTTTTTCTTTTCAGGTATTATTTGTATTCTTGTGTACTTTTTCTTAAAATAAATAAGAAAAGAGTCCAGACTCTATGTGGAAACAGCATCATTTGATCTTTCTTTAACAACACAGGGAAATATTCTCTGCTAAACTACCTTAGCCCCACTGAATCCACCCCATTTTCCTAGCTGTGCTGCAGTGTCTCAGCCCAGATAGGATCATCTCCTCCTGGGATTTCCTGGAATCAAAAAGTTTTCAGCCCTGTTTCTGCTGCCAGGGTCTCCTCAGTATCACTTGCGGGACCACTGTTTGTACTGTTCAGCCTGTCTTTTATTTTATTTTATTAAGCAGGAGCCCCAACCATCCTTTAGGAAGGACAGTTATCCCCAAATCCTCCCAATTCCTCAGTCACTTACCACTGACTGCAGACTGCGTTGCTGCTTTGTACGCTCCGTTCAGGTGGCTCCTGTCAAGCCCCGGCTGTTCCCGGCTCTTTTCACTTGGACTCAGTCCCACCGCCGTCGGTGCGGACCTGCCCACACGGTGCCTAATTACAGGCCGGGTGTGGGTGAGCGAGACCTCTGTCAGAATGACACTCTTAGGGCTGGATGTGACAGATGTTGCCTTTTCTTGTCTCTCTAGCTCTCCCGTCACTTTTAATTCATCAACAAAAAATTTACCACTGAGGGTTTTGCTATGGGTGTGAATAATAGCAAGGTGAGACCATTTTAACCCTTGAAGGGGATATGGTATGGGTCATTGAAACCCTTAACTGAGTTAGCTGGTTATTGAAGGCTCCTGCTGTAGGCAACAGACCGAGCCTCCTCTGTGGGCACTTAAGAGCAGAAGCTTAATTATGCTGTTTGGTGTCACCCTCTGTTGTCAGACTGATGTACGTACCTTGTGAAACAAACCCTTGTGTGTTTTTTGTATAACCAAGCCTATTCGTTATTATTATTATTGGTATTATTGGTATTTTATTTATTTTTTTAGCAGATAGTGGGTTAGCTTTTAAAAAGGGGAGGACAGGAATAACCGTTGCACAACATAGATTAGTCGAAATGGTAGTGGGTGGACAGAGCTTGAGTAACGTTACTAGCAAAAGCTAAGAAATTCACATGCAATATGTCCTCCTAGGCCATGTGGGATTCACAAATCAAGTAGCAAACTTTAACATTGGTTGGTGTGCTGTGAAGAAAACCGGCACCTCTTGCCACTGTTGCTATCAGCTATTCAGCTGAGAAACCAAAGCCACCTTCATTCAGACATGTCTGGAGGAGAGGATGATGATAAACACATTGTACCTCATTTTCTCTGTAGTGGCTGAGTGACTAGAGAGGTTGTCCAGCACATAAGTCCCAAGTTCTGTTCTTTGCCCAGCAGGCTGTGGGTCTGAATGAGCTCAGGCCACAGAGTGTGTCGCAACCCAGTTCTTTTGGAAGGTCCTGGGCAAGACCTCAAGTCACTGCCTGCTACCTATGGGATGGGTGCTGCCATAGTCACCTGTTCACGCAACTGTGAGTGACATTCATCCTTACACACGGAGTGATTCAACTGCCTAGGGGCAGGAAGTGACTTGGGTTGAATCTAAGTTTCATATAAGAAGCCAGTTTGTGGTCTTGAATTACGTGCAGTGTTTGAGAGAAGGTATAAATTCTGAAATATCACCTAAGGTGCATTTTTTCATATGCTAAGCAGTACAGAACATGCTCAGCATGCATTGTAAAATACAAGTCATGAGCGTCTATCACTCCTTGTAGTCTACGGAACCTGTGCAAGTGTTTGGGTTGGGGTCTGGTTCTTTGTTGGTGAAGTGGTGCAAACCAATGCCATCTACAGTGGTAATCACTAGCAAGAAGTCTCAGAGGAATCAGGAGGAAGCAGTGGCTGGTCAGTGATGGGATCTCATGTTTAATTACTGCTCAGACTGAAGACAAGTACATAATTTCAGATAAGAGAACAGATCTAGCTAGTAAGAAACAATCTACAGATCTATTGTATAATCTATACTCATTGACTGAACGATAGTAATTAGGCAGCACTTATGGGAACAGTATCAGACAGATACAGCTCTTTGGATAGGTCAGGGAAGGCATGAGGCTGGGGAGCCACAGAATAGAGGTAAGGAATGCCACGTGCCCCGTCTGTCAGCATACTGGCATGTAAGTTATATGGAAAGCAGTCAGTGAAACTGGTGCCTGTGTTCATGATGAAACATCTTCCAAAATTGTTGAACGTCTTTGTGTGAAAATCAGACCCCTTTAAAATGTTTGTTAGGGGACCAGGACTGCTGGGCATGCTCAAATATTTTGCTGTAGTTTCCACCGAGTTTTCATTTTGTGTGCAAGGGTTAAAATGGTGCTGCAGAACATCCCCACCCCGCAGCACCACACTTACAAACTGAAGCAGAGATGCAGGCTCTTAAGAAGCAAGATATACAATACCTCCTTGGACAAATGTGCATGAATAACTGAAAAAATCATTTGGCAAGGATTTAAGTTCACTAACTGCATTCTTCAGTTTGTTTTTTCATCTGCTCTGTATGGTGAGAAGTTGTAGCCTGGTTAATATGGAGGAACCATACGCCTTTTCAACACAGAAGCTCGCTGTCAGTGTATTTCAGAGGAATATGCAGTGGTGCAGATAATATTAGTGCAGCTCAGAATGGCAAGATGGATTCAACACTAGAAAGAATTTATAGCCCATGTTACAGGGTTTTCGAGGTCTAGCTTGCTTTAGGAATGGCTGCTTTTTCTTGGTATGTTTTTATGACTTAAGAGGAACAGTAGATTTTTATGGATAGTAAGAAAAGCCTGGCTTCTGCAGTTGCCTCTGACAATATGCAAGGAAACTCAGCAACCATGTTTCAAGTGCAGTGATATATAAACTACCAAGGCTTTCATAGCAAGATAAGTGAATAAAATTCTAAAAGCAATATTTTTCTCTCATTTCAATTTTAGATTGAAGATGGTTAATGAATTTCTTGGCTTGAAAGAAGGTCACCTGGAAGTAGCTTTGTTATTGCATCTCCTTAGAGAATTGCTAATATGCATAGACAAAGACCACTCACCTTCTGGGAGAATCTTACTGTTAGTCCCTGAGTGACAGAGCCATGAATAAAAGACTTTCTTGATATTTCTATTGTCTAACTCTGATGCGTTCATTCTGGTCAAGTGAGCAAACCTTATATTGAATAAAAAGCAAAACCAATTTGCCTTAGTGTATCCTTTTCTGTGTTGCACAGCAGCAATAAAATTAATATTTTGGAGATGATAAATATTTATGACCTTCCATGACACGTGCTCCCTGCTCATTGAATCAGTCAAAGCAGTCCCTTGCGCTTGCCCAAAGCAAGCAGAGATAATGTTAACTTCTGGTTTTGTGAGCTGAAGACTTACGGAGCATAGTATCATGGTAAGGAAACAGGAAAGGGAGAATTTTAAAGATGGCGATGGAAGTAACCAAAACCATAGCGGGTGGAAAGATTAGGGAGAGCCAGGCTTTCTTTCCAAGTAATAGGCAGAATTAAAAGAGAAGAGGGTGAAGTCCTTTTTTCTAAATGCTTTATTTCCTACTACCACTAAAATATTTATTTGAAGGAAGAAGCAGAAATAAAAAGGAATAGCTGTAGGTTTTGCCTTGGAGACTGAGAGGCAAATGCAAATATTTGCAAATGATTTATGAAAGAATGGTTTGGACACAAAACAGCGGCTTGGAGCAAAGTTAGCTACCTGGGGCTCTGGAAACCTCTCACATTAGATCCCAAGCTTTCTTAGTGTCAAGGGACAAAAAGGGAACTGACCCCAGTGTCAGCCTGTATTTTCAGATCTTGCTTGTGCTTCCGGTGTTGCAAGACACTTGGCCGATCCCGTTTGTGGTAGCTGGGAGGAGAGGTATGTTGTCCGGTAACGCGGCAATCTAGGTGTGCTCTGTTTGTGTGCGGGTTGGTGATGATGCATGCTCTTTCCGGAAGGTTTTAGATCCTTGATAGCTAAAGAACAAATTCCTGGCTCTGTTTTATCTTGGAAATATGCCATCAAAAATAAATTTCGGCATGCTATCAACACCCGCGTCATAGTGATTGGAATCAGCATAGCTTGAAGCAGCCCGGAGACTGAAATTGCCAAGTCCCTGATTCTGTGTTAATAAAAAAGAGATCCATGAGTTTCATAGACTGTGTAGATAGGCTTTGTGACGGGTACAGGAGCAATTGTTTAGCCTCCCAGTGGCAACCTCAATCTCAGTCAGCTTTGGTTTTGGAAGGATAACTGAAATATGTGTTGGGAAAGCACATTCAAAGCTCCTCAGTTTTTTGCTTCTGTTCCAGGACAATGCCAAAGGTCACTGTTAGAGCCTATGGGTTACACAGAACACCCTGATTGGGCTAAAGTCTCAGCCAAAGTCCTGTTACAATGGTTTTATTTTGCCCCCTATATATCAGTCATGTATTTGGAAGTTGGAGCCTATTGTAGGAAAAAAAAAAATCACTAATTTTCATTGAGGGAAGAGTGTGAGGGAAGCGAACATAAATAATTTCACTATAAAAATATCCATGAGGATTTGCAAGAGAAGGGACTGAGGAGATGAACCTACAAGAATGCTGTCTGGGAAGACCAATTTGCTCCCAGGATGTGTGAGGCTATGGGTGGGTTAGTAACTGATATAACACGTCTGTGGGTTTAGACATTACCTGAAAAAAGGGAAAACAGATCTCAGATCTGACAAAAAGTCCCCTTAGGATGTAAATTCTCAGGCACTGTGCTACTGTAATCATTCACTCATTTCTGGTATGCCTAAGACAAAAACTCTAACCTAAATTAAAAGCAAAGAGAGAAATCAGGAAAAAAAATAAATGAAAATACAACTATATAGAAAAGAATTGATTTATCTTTTCTTGGGGAAAAGCAAGCCTGAAGAGAGAAACAAAAACTGATGATAAAATCATGTGAAAGCAAGTGAAATAGAGATCTTACAGATTATCTAGGGAAGGAAAAAAAAAAAAAAAAAAAAAGAAGAGCCTGATGTGTTTTTCATTCCTGGAGAAATTTAAGAAATTTCCCATGGCGTTTCTATAAGTAAATATGCTGGCAAGTGACTGGGCTGTAAAACGATGTAATCAGAAAGCAGAGAGTCTTAAAGGCAGGATGAAGGCATTGGAGAGGCTTTCTGTGTAAAAGATGTGTCAAGCTTCTTCTCTAACACAGATGAAAGACCAGAAGGACTTCTTGAACAAAATGATGGTTTATTTCCTGCAAATCTGTGGTTCATTTTCAAGGATTTTATCAACATATTCTTGGGTATTAAAATAATGTGAAAAAATGTGAATAGTCAGAGAAATAAAATAGATAGGATCAAAAGTGGGAAGAGAAGACTGTATAAACTAAGCATCGAGGTCTCCACCTAATAGTCCTCATTAATTATTTTTTTGTTATTCTTATACTTTTTGTTCTGGGCTCACAAATATTTATGAGGGACATTTTGATAAACTGCATTTTTTTTTGAAAGAGGAAAGCACACTTTTTGTTGTGCTTGCAAAAGAGGAAGAGAGTTAACAACCTCAAGTTGCACCAGGGGAAGTTTATATTGGATATCAGGAAGAATTTCTTGATGTAAAGGGTGGTTAAGCATTGGAACAGGCTGCCCAGGGTGGTGATGGAGATGCCATCCCCAGAGGTAATTAAAACATCTGTGGATGTGGCACTTAGGTGAATGGTTGGACTTGATCTTAAAAGACTTTGGCTTAAGGTCTTGATCTTAAAGGTCTTTTCCAACCTGAACAATTCTACGATTCCATTTTATTCCTGTTAATGGAGAACTCTGATACAAATGGTTCTTGTTTTCATCACTTCTTGAAAAGCATGCTGTTTCTGCTAAAATTCTTGTTTCTGATGCTACATATAAGGCAAATGCAGATGATGTAAGTGGAACAGAGAGTTAGTATTGTGCACTACTTTTTATTGCTGTTCCTTTAGTCTATAAAAGATCTAAGAGGTTTGTTGGTTTGTTTGACCTTACCCTCTTGCCAAAAGGGTGTTATGAGAGAGAGCAGGGACCGAGGTGGATTGCCTGATGATGGTTTGTTAGTAGTTTACCTTGGCATAGTTTTTGTAGTGAACAAATGCTTAAGAAGAATTAAATGAAATTTCTGTTGTAACTCTGAAACCCACACAGCATTACAGATTATTTAAATAATTTAAAAGACTGAATGGATATCATCATACGTCCTTAGAAATCCTAGACAAACAAAGCACATTTGATTAAAAAAGAGAAGTCTACTTTTCAGTTTGACATCAAAACACTTCAAAACGTACATCTTATGACATTTTAAAGATGCAATTTAAGTTGTTATAACAATCTGGCTTATGTAGTTGTGAAGATGTGAAGCTATTACCTCTTCCAGTCATTGTCAAAGACAGAGTATCTTCTGAAATATCAAACCCTTGCATTTTATGGGCTGGCTCCGATAACACAAAATGATAGAATCCAAATTTTCCATACCAAGTAATTATTTTGATTTTTAATTACAAATAGAAACGGGAAAAAAACCCTTAAATACTAAACTAAACCAGCAACACACAGCTGCTTTCAATATTTTTTCACCTTTAGCTCATAAAAATAAACCTGCTCTGTTTATAGATGTATTAGCAAAACTGTGCTGTGCTGATATTTACTATACCAAAGAGTGAAAATTAACTGATGAAATTGTATATAATATAAACACAAAGTGGGACAAGACAAGGGGAAGAAAGGAACACAATATTTTATTCTTAGCTGTACCGATTGGGTGAGAAAACATCTATTTTTAATCAGCTTATAGCAGACGTTATCAGCCCATGTGAATTGCTATATTTCATCAGAAAGCTATTGAAATCAACAGCTAAAAATTAAACAAAATGAAAGCTCATACTTTTGAAAGGAAGAATATAATTTGGGATTCATAAAAACATCAAATTAAGGTTCAAAATTGCAAGAAAGGTAAAGCCAAATATCAAGGCAGAAGGGAAAGGGTTTGTGCTTTATAAACTTCTGAATTCAACAGAATGATGTTTCTTCCTAGTGAGAAGCCATGGCCCACATTAATTCTGTTCACACTGATTCCTCATGTCATTAAATCAGATAATGTGCTTCCTGGCCCTGCTACACACATTTGAGTCCCCAAGAAAAATATTTGTTTCTTTTGCTTAAGACCCTGAGTGTGTGAAAAGAATAGTAAGTATTCCTTTCCCCCTCCCTCCATCTGCTTAATTTGTGCAACCCTGAGGCAGAGAGCCATGTTGGATTTATGACAGATGGGCAAGATGGTGTAATTCCTAACTACAGGTATTTCCCAACTATGTACATGTACCCAGGGGTTTGGTTTATACTTCTCTGGGGAATGAATTCCACGCTTGGGAAGGTTTCTGGATCCTATTCCTCGTGTGGGTGGAGGTGGTAAACATACCAAAGCAGGGAGCCCGTGAAAGTGGACAGATTTGTGAACTTCGACTCAAATCTTGTAAGCAATCTCCTCTGGCAAACTTCATGGGAACTGACTGGATTCTGATATCTCAGAATTATTGCTGCATGATTTATAACACACCTGTTCATCACTCATGTTTAGCCTTGTGTAACTCATCTCATCAGCAGTGTTTCTGGTGAACCTCATTGGAAGTATTCTGGAATAGCTAGTTATTAGGATGGGACAGATCAGAGTTGGCCAACATAATTCCCACATAGGATTTCCATGCCCAAATGATAAACCACATACTAGGTTTAAAAATTCACTGTATTTCTTAGAACACAGTGAGGAATAAAATCCAAAAGAATTTTTTGTGGTGAGCTTCTACTGAAACTAAAACAGTCTTGGTAGCCTGATTTTGCTAAAAAGAGTTATCAAAATGCTCCCAGATTTTGTGGGGCAATGCTATAATAATGAAAATACTGCAGCTGAGGCCCAACTTAAGCATCATCAGAAATCTTGAGGGGAAAAGTTTTGTATCTCAGAAAGAGGCATATTGAGTTCTTTACACTGGGAAAATAACCATGATCCTAAATATTTTTCTAAGATATTTTCCCTAAAATTCTGGGAGGTCTTCAAGGTTTTCTGGCTTTAGAAAAGCAAGGTGCAGGTGGAAAACTCAACTTCAATGGTAAAGGGAAAATTATTATTTTGAAGGCTGCCAGAAGATTTAATATCTTCAATAGTACAACATTATTTTGATAAAGAAGGTACCCATTTCAGGTAGAGAGAGAGTCCCTGCTCACCCAATGTTCAGCAGAGCTGAACACAGCAAGTCAATGTAAAAGGCAACAATCAAATATTTTGCTGTGCATTAAGCTGTCCTGCTTGACACAAGGTGAACTTTGATGGTTGAGTTTCTCAGGGCAGATTGTACAGTTTGGTATGCAGTCCCAGCTCTTAGACAGTCTTTTGGATGTGTTGCTAAAATGTTGTTTAAATACATTCTTCAGGAGGGAAGAGCAGGTGTCAGTCAATGCCATTAAAACTCTGAATATTTTTATGTTAAAATTATTTGTCAGAATCCTCAGATAGAATAAGATGCTCCAAAAAGCATGAAAGTGTCATTTTCCTGGAGAAGTAAGCAGGCACAGTTAGAGGATTTGGCTGTCTGTGCTGTGGTTGTTGTTGTTTGTTTTTAACCTATTTTAGTCCTGTCCTTCTTGACTCTGCAATACAACCAAACCACGTGATTGTATAGCTGGTAAAATGCCCGTTAGCTGTGGCTGTAACTAGAATTCACAGAAGTGTAGCTCCCGTTTGGATACAAGCTGACAGCACTGATTTAGAAATAGAGCTGTTGTAGTAGGCTGGAAAAACTGTCCATTTCTGTTGGAGGAGCCTTGCCAGCAGTTTGGCTGAAGAAGCTTGCTCTTCCCGAGGGCGGACAGCTGTGGCATTCCTCTCCCAGCCCTAGCAAGGCATCAGGGTTTGCCATTTGTTTGGCTGCACAGACCCCTGGCCACAGAACACAGACCTGGCAACAAGAGAAAAGTTTAAGAAAACAATCTTCAGCACAGTGGCATATTTTTCCATTTTACTTTATTCTTTCCCCCCCAGAGACACAGCATGGAACACAATTTGGCTGTATACTCACACATTTCCATCGTCCCCAGATATTACTGTGACTTCGTCAGCTCCCATGCAGCCTCTGTGTACCTGACCTAGATGCTTCTTCCAGAGAAACTCGACTTTCGAAATGTTCCCAGAAATTTCTGTATCGATATAGTTCAAGTATGTATTGCCTGGCTTGAAAGTTCCCCTGCCAAAAAGAAAAGCATATAAATGAAATATAAATGAAATATAAATCCACATTTACTGGAAAGGGCAAGGCCACAATGCCAGACTCTGGCACGGTTCATAAGAACCATACAACTTCCCTGCTGGTGCACATTTCCAAGGGGAGGGAATGATCACACAATTGTGCATCATTCGGCTCTTTGTCATCTTAAAGATTTCCAAATGACATGCCCAAGACCAGAAGTAGCCTACTACCAGGCCCCAGAGCTCTTTGCTCTTGCCCACTTCTCTATACCAGCCTTTGTCTGGAAAGAAAGCACAGAGCAAGAGAGACCTGCAAGCACATGTTGACCACAGTCTGTAGCGTGGGGAACTTTGACCATGTGTCACCTGCTTTTATGACCAATGTAGATCACAGATCACAAAGAACAAGATGAGACATAAAAATAGACATTACAAATTCAGTATAACATTTTTTTTCGACAGTGATGGTGTACTTACTTGTCAATTGTATATTTTCTCCTGATCCCATTAGTACCAGTCAAGGCTACATCTATATTTCCCTTCATAGTTTCTGTTGCAGATAGTCTGACACATATCTCTTTTCGCCAGCCTTTGAAAACAAAATGAAATATGAGGGAAAGAAATCTCTTTCCAATCATAGAAACCGATGTTTCAATGCCTTTCAGGGAGAGGAGACGATTGCACAGATGTGCTTGTAAGCAAACAAAATGCCGCCCTTGTTATTAAGGGAAATAAATGTTGTGTGATTCTGGTAATCTTAATTTCCTTGACAGTGGTCTAAATCACAGATCCAACCTCTGCTGGCCTTCTGGCCATGCGGAGTATTTAATCTGCCGTGGGCAATGCCGTGCTTTGCTCTTCCGCTTGGCCTCAGTTTTCATTTTGTAGTTACAGTTATGAGAAATCTGGGTGTGGCGGGGTGCCTCATGAGTAGTGCACATTGATTTCAAGTAACCAGGTTTGGAAAGTTTTTGTACTGGCTTTGATTTGGGCTATTTAAAGGATAGTCTCTCCACCCACTTCAGGCTATGGTTTCTATAAACTCAACAGTGTGGATGTTGAAACTAATGTATTCATTCAGATTTAAGAGATGAATAATTTCTCAGCACTCAGATTCGTTTTTCTGCTTCCTGCTTTTCCCAAGATGAGAGATAAATATTTTTTGTACCTAGTTTTTCTTTCATATTCCAGTGCTAGTGAATGATGTCCTCAAAGACCGTATCTGATTCATTGCCCTTGCAGTTCATCATCCAGGATGGATTACTTTTTATTTACAAATTTCCTTATTTCCCAGTTCTTTGGCTGCTTCTACATTAATCACTTTTAAAACTATGCTTCTACTTATTACTCCCCATCATTATGACTTGATGAACTTTGCAAAAATACCCTAAAATGATCTAGTTTTATAGATTTTTGTCAATGACAGCAGTGCAGCTTTACTTGAAATCTTGCACTTTCAGCATATAATTCCTCCCACCTTCAGCTTTATAGAGCTTCTGAAGCCATCATGTAGTTAACAAAATGTAGCAGGGCTTCTAAATCACGTCAGCATCAATTCTATAATTATCTCAGCCTTTCCCAGATAATGCTGATATTCCATATGCCTAACAGACATGAAATTCCATGAGCACCTCTTACTTGAGGTGATTTCTGTAGAAGTATAAGGTATTTGTTCATAAAGGCTTTGTTGCCACTTTAAATTCATCACCCCAAACCAGTACTTACGAGAATATGGGGGGAAGGCCCCTGTGTTTAAATAAACCTTTTGCTGTTCTTTCTCTGTTTTATAAGGAAACATATCGGCATAATGACCCATCAGCGGGCATCTTTCCTTTCGGCACGGGAAGCATGCTCCCTGGAGGAAAGTAACAGTGTTTGTTACAAGATGTTATCTATTGTAATCTCATTTCCTGAAGTACAATAAATTAGGATATTTCAGCTTTCTCTCTCTCTCTCTTTTCTTTTTTGAAAAGGTACTTGTTTCTGAGCTCATATCTTCAGTATTTAAAAGAATGGTGGCAAAAAGAGTTGAGATGGTCAGTCTGCTTATTTCTTCTGGTGAAAAAATAGAAAAGAAAAGAAAAAAAAAGGTTAAAATCTCACCTAATTCTTTTTATTCCTGCACAGACCATGAATAAAGACATAAATGTATGCTGCACCTTACTACAGATAAGATATTTAAGCATAGGAATAATAAAGCTTGGTGCATCACTGGTATGAGGAAATTAATCTATGTAGATTGAATATTGAATGGTCTTGTCTATTAAGAAATGATAAGCATGTATATTTTTAGTGAAGGGATTCAGTTTCAGTTGGAGAAAAAAAAAAGGTTTTGCAATATTTGGAGACTTCAGTTTTGATAATGAGGAGGTTCTGCAAGAAGTGGCATCTGTGGATCCTTGGCTATTTGGGCATTAGATGAATGAAAGTCTAAATGAACATCATCAATTATTATTCTTCAATTGACAAAATCATTTCCCCCTCATCACTAAATTGCACAGGGTTCTGGTTTTCATTCAAGACTCAAATTATATCAGCCTTTCAAGTTCTGTGGCAGAATCACTACAGGCAATAACAACTTTTCAGCATGCCCTGGTTTCACCTGGGACAGAGTTAGTTTTCTTCCCAGTAGCTGGCATGGTGCTGAGGTTTGGACTTGGGATGAGAGCAATGCTGATAACACCCCCTGAGAAAACACTGCATGGGGAGGGTGTGCAAAGGGCTGTGTGGTGCTGAGCTGCCTGCCAGGTTAAACCACAACACTGCAGTACTGCAGTCCTTCCTTTTGTGAGTCAATAGAAGCAAATCCAGTCCTGGCTTCCTAGTTATGTCAGGCACCAAACACCAGGACGTTCTGCTGCCTTCTTTCTTGTGGCACTTGAGGGTTGTTTTATGTGGGAGCACTGCTGTGCTGTATAAATATTTGTCTCCCCTGCTCTAAATACTGTGGCTCCTTATTGCTTATACAGATGTTTAAACATTTACAAACTTCATCGGCCATCCTCTTGATGATGGGTTCCACCAGGTTTGTAAGACACTGGTTTAAATGGACATCCTTCAGCCAGACCATGTCCCTCGCTGCTGACCTATGCAGAGGGTGAACCCAGCGGTGTGTATATGTACTGTCTTCGTTTTCTCCTGGATCTTTCTTGTGGTTTGCTATTTTCACATTTTGCCCATTTTCTGGCTGTGATCCGGAGGAGGGCAGTCAGTGGGTTTGCAGAGCCACCCTCTATCCTATCATTTAGAGAGCAGAAATTTTCCCAGAAATTAAGAGAAGGGGGGCAGGGCTATAACCTTACCCACTTCATAAGCATGTACCTGATACTTACCAATATAAAATCTCGGTATGTTTCACACTGGTAGCCAAGAAATCCATTTGGAGTGATAATACTTTCAGCATAATACCGGAGGCTTCTTTTATGTCCACATCCAATAGATCTATATGCTAGGAAAAAGCCCACATAGGAAAGATTAGAGCAATACATTAACCATAAAGTCCATGCCAAAACAGCAGATGTGGGCTTTTTTTCCTTCCTCAAAAGCCAAAGTCTTGGGTTAAAAAAAAGTAACAACTAGATGATGTTTAAAGTGTGAATTATTTGGTTATATGGTAAAAAACACACTTGCAACTACAAAAATATTTTTGATGGGGAAGACGTGATTTAGAAGTCCTGCTACATTTTGTTAACTACATGATGGCTTCAGAAGCTCTATAAAGCTGAAGGCTGCCCATCTCCACAGGGGTGGAGATGCACCTGGCAGCCTTCACGCAGCCTCCAGTCCTGCTCTGTGCACCCTTGACTGCTTTTATTTTAGCACGCGAACAGAGGAGGGTTTAGCCAAATTCCCCTTTGATGTTTCAAAGACTGGAATAATTCATAGTTGTGGCATTTGCAAAGCATATAGTAGTTACTGTGAAGTAGTTTTCGTTTGCTTACCATTATCACAATGTGGTATTTTGTAAAACCACAGTTTCCACTCACTTCCAGAATTAAAGAAAATTGTAGTAATTACTTTAAATTCAGTGGCTTTCAGTGTTTTTAAGCTCTAGAAAATCCGCGGTCATTTGACATTGATGATTCTGTGAAATGCTCTGAAAAGCAAGACATTTGGCAGCGTGTCCTTGATTTTGTCAGGATTATTCTAAAGAAGTGCATTTTGCCCTCAGAGTGAAATTCTGAAGCAGGCAGTGCAGGGAAGAAGAAAGTGCAATTTGTGTTATATTTACAGGTCCCTTGTTACAAGCATTGTCTTTATGAGTTCCAAAGCCTCTCCTTTATCAAATACACCAACGTTAGGCTATAAAAGCAGGCTCCACTCTGCTTCAGGGTTGGGGGACCTCGTCTGATTATAGGGTGATGTCTTGGAGGCACTGAAGTAATTGCAAGCTGGCACAGCTTTTATTGAAATCAGAATTTCACCTATAGTTATACATCAATATTTATGCATCTTAAATATAGACTGGTTGATATTGACCAGTTGATGCATGATGCTCTTTATATAGGGGAAAAAAAAACAAAACAACATAACCCACAAAACTGAAGAGTATTTTTGTGTGCGTTTCTTGAAAACAATCCAGGTCATCAAGGCTTCCTGAGTATGTTTTCTTTATAGTTCTGTCTTTAAATCTAATTCGGAAGGGTCTGTGCTTTTAACTTTAAAACTCCCAGCTCTTAGAGTTGGCTTACTTTGTGCTAGTGCCAAATTCACTTGACATCTATACGATGGGAACATAATACCCGTCTCCTTCCTGCATCAAAAGCTGTAGAAAGAAGTTACTAAATAGCATTTCTAAAGCACTTTTTTTTTTTTTTTTTTTTTTTTTTTTACATAAAAGCACTACATAAATGTAAATATTATCAAACAGAAGAGATAAGTACAAAGCAAGGTTTAAACAAGAGGCAGGAGTTAAGGCTCTCTCTATTTTTAGAAGCTGCATGAAAAACCCACTCCATCTGCTTGTGTTCAGAAGAGCTGGGCTTGTTTCTTACCGCAAAACATTGCAAGCAGCCTAGTGAAATATCTGTGGAAAATACTTTTTCAGAAAAAAAAAAAAAAAAAACTGAGACATTTTTCTCTTGTCAGTCTTGAAGGTGTTTTGGTTCCAAATGATTCTGCATGTAGCCAGCTTTCAGCCTTGGTTACTAAGTTCTCAAACCAGTCCTGGTGCAGAGCATTTCTGAAAACCAGTTACTTAACTAGTAGTAGGGATTTCAAAACATTTAGCTGTGAATAACATATGTTCTTATTTCTGTAGGGCAGGACCAGAAGGCAGGATTTGGGGCATCCATTGTGCTCAATCCCAGGGTAATTCTTATTAACTGCCCATCTTTCTTTGAAGAACATGAACTACTAGTGCAGCAGTCATTTTATCATCTTCTCTATTTTTAACCTTGTGCCGTTCCCTTAATGAAGACATTAAAGCTGCTAATGGCATGGATGAGTATGTCTGACCCTGGTACTTCTGGGACCGATGTCTTTGTAGCAAGAAGGGAAGCTCAGATTTAAAAAAAAACTCATTTTTGGATTATCCTTGAATGAATTTTACTGGCCCTTCGTGTGTGGAATTTCCACAGAGGTCAGGCAGCCAGCACAGTGCCAGACATTTAAACAGGCTGGTGAACAAGTCTGTATGCTTTGACTGAGGTTTCCACCTGGCGTTTTCCTTAATTAGTATATTGAGATGCATACACATACATACACACATGTATATATTATGTATAAACACCCATGGGTGTATAAATATGTACATTATGTACAAACACCCACGGGTGTATAAACACACACGTACTTACAGGTATTTCACAGACAGCTTAAATCATTTAATTTTTTAGCATTCTCCCCCTACACCAAATCTGAGGTATATAAGTAATATGCACATTCAAAAGGCTTTACCGTAGCCTAGCCTGCAAACTAGCCTTTCAAACCACAGCTTATAGTGGTGTTTTACCTCTTTACAACATACTTACCTCTCATAAGGTCATTGATATCCCGAGCTGCGGGAGGTACTCGAAGCTGCTTGCATCCTGGCATTTTCTTCCCACCATTTGGGTAAAAATCCAGGTGGCCACAAGTCTGAAGAATCCCAGGAGCTGAAATATGTAAAATAACTGAAGGCTGATCACTCTCTGGTATGCCTTTGTATATCTGTTGGCTCTTGTGTGAAAACTTACCAAAGTCAAAGAAGAGGTGACCAGCGTGAGTATGAATTACATCAACAAATTTTGCATCGGAAGGATCCAGCCTAACCTTGTTAGGAGTATACTGGAAAAGAGGCCCAGCTGGATCCAAACCTCAAGGAAAGGAGATGCGGCTGGTTAAGTAAACAATAACTTTACTTATTTACTGTCATCACAGTGATGTGTATACACTGTATGTCATTAGATTTCTACCTTTTTTGCTAAGATAAAAATCTATGTTGTGGATGTAGGACAGCCAGCCAAACGAGTGGGGCTTTAATAGAACAGTGGCTGGAGGCATTGCAACACAGAAAAATCAGATGGATGCCTGGCTTACTGCTGGGGAATACTGTCATAGGAAGAGGTGTTTTGTTTTTCATTATAGTGGAAGATGTGAAATTTTGGCATGTTACTCTGAGCATGCATATTTGTCTAAGAATTTTATACCTGGTCAAAAATTTATTTTAAATAGCAAATTTGCTTGAAGACATTGCCCTCTTCACTTCAGGCTCACTGAACTCTCTCTGTGGCCAGAGCACTAAAATTCTGATCCCGTTTTCCCCAAATTGCACACAGCCTAGTCAGAGAAATGCAAACCAAAGAACTGACTGGAGGAGAAAGGAAAGCAGAAAATACTGAGCCTTTAACAGATGTGATGTGGGAGTGTGTCATGATATTGTGCCTCCCTGCATAGCTATGCGGCTAATAGCTTTCTTCCTTTCGAGGGTGCCCACAGCTATTTATTGTCTCATCCTGACACAGTAAATATAGGGGTATTCAGTTTTTCATTTCAGATTTTCAATCTTCTTAACTGCTGAAAAGTCATGTTAGAGTGGGCTTTTAAAGCCAAATATGATAATGAGTTGCTAATATATTTACACGTCTGTTATTCCAGATGTAATACGGTATTTTCTCCCTGCACTTTGACATAGCTAAAAATCATAGGAAGCAAGCTCTCAGGGACTCAATATGACCTATGCAAAGTGACAAATATTTAGCCACAGCAGGGACAGTTAAACCTTCCTCTTGCAGGCCAGCCTTCTTCAGGGCTGTGACCGGCGACATGCAAAATATGTGGCATGGGACAGGACATGGCTTCATTTGTGTGCTGGCTGTATGCTGTTACTTATGGCAAAGCAACGTAAGTGCGGTCTGTGTTGTGTTCGTGACTCTCTGGTTCTCTTAAGTTGCATTAAAATATAAAGCTTTTGCAGCTGAACCAGCTTCAGTACCTGTTATTCTTCCAATGCCAGGTTTCCGTCTCCCTGCCTCCCCTGCAGCATGTGCTCCAAGGCTATGGCCAATGAAGTGAATGTTGGCGGGAGAGTAGCCGTAGTCTTTCTGTGAAGATGTGTGGAAAGTTAAGAAACAAGGGTGCTAAATGGGAAATAAGGTGTGAATAAAGTGGCTGGGGTGCTATGGAGGTGCTCCACCACCCAGCTCCTGCAGGAGGAGGAGGCCACGAGCTGCTGGCACGCCGGGCTTGGCTGAGCCTCTGCGGGGAAAGCCTGGCTTCAGGTGGCTGTGGGAGAATTGCCTCTCTGTGCTGCCATCCACTTGTAGCTGGAGGCAGGGTGTGAGGCCCATGGAGGGATATTTTAGTCATGCTGGCCCTTGACTACTGCTCCTCTCCTTGCCAATTTTCCTAGTCTCCAGCCAGATAGCTTATCCAGAAAAAAGGCCATCATGAGCAAACTTTCAGAGGCCTAAGGCTTGTAAACATTTCGGGACATGCTCATCTGTGATCTGACACTAAAGCAGGCATTTCAGTTTGTGCAGGATTAGGGACCTTTTATAACATTTTCAGCTGTGGTTTTCGTTATCTGTTCTTTCTGGCTACGTCACATCAAATCTAAAGATGCCACCTTGACCACAGGCTTTACCATACAGACTAACGCTGGTGTTCACATTCCATGGGTACTCGTACCTCAAGAAGGTTCACAAGGTACACGAGCTCAGCCCCCACGATGCGGACATTGTTAACTGCTTCGGTGTACAAGCCACTGGAGCCACCTGTCCAGTCAATCAAAATGCAGTTTACATCTTCAACATGAAACATGAGCTGTCAGGTATGAAAAGAAGGAGGAAACAAGCGTGAAGCACAACTCTTCCAGGCTATGCACAAATAATCATTTGTTTTGCTCTAGCTGGGGGTTCTCATTTTAGTTCTGTGCTCTTTGATTTTTGCATCCCAGCCTTGCAGAATTGCCATGCTGCTCCTGTCACTCTTTTGAGCTCCCCCTTTGCTCTCCTGCCGTCTTCTCTGGGCACTGTTTTACAGAAGCCTGTGGAGCAACTTGTAGGCTCCAGTCTGCAAGGCCAGAAAGCAGGCTGCCATGGAGTACTCTATGCAGCAGTTATTCTTGTCAGTGGCGTTGAACACACAAGGGGTAAATAGTGGGGATAAACTGGAGATATATCATCAGGACTTGGCCAGTGATTTTTTATTTTTTTTTTTTTATTTAAGAAAATAAAAGTATACAGCTTTTATGGGATTCTTTCTAGTAGTGCATTTTTCTAATATCATCCCAGAAACTCAGATCTTGCATAATTCCCTATTTCAGAAAGTGGCATAGCAAAATGATGCTATTATATGCAGCTGCTTTGTTTATGCGACTGGTAAGGATACATCTTTACAGCATTCTTTCCCATTAATACCGCAGAATCAACACAAGGAGGCAGACTGGAGGCAGGTTTGAATGCTGCACAAAGGCTTTTAACAGCTGGTTTCAGTTCTGTTTTCCTTCCCAGCTGCTGTCCCTGGTTTTAGAGTATCGGCTTCTGTTAGTTACCCCAGTTAGAAAAAGAGGATGGAATTATTTCTTTTTAATTGTCCAGGCTCCATTCTTTAAAATTTGTACATTCAGATCATCTGCTGAGATTCACAAATTCGTGTTCATGTGCCTGAAATGCTCAGCCCATGAATCTGTGTATTTTAAACTATTCTACTAAGAGACTTTTGGCAAGGGAACTTTCTGATTTTTCATTTTGAAACAATTTCATTTTTGCCATGTACCTAAATGAAATGAAACCAATCTGCTGAACAAAACATTTTGGTTTTGGTAGATCAAATGCCTCACTCGGTCTGAAATGTTTATTTTGAACTTTTGCTGAGGTGAGAAAAGTGACCTTTTTTCCTTTATTATTGTCACGGAATTGAAAAGTCAATCAATTATAGCTTTCACTGTGTAGGTGAATGCAGCAAAAAGCTATTAAGTGGGAGTCTGAAGTGCTCTATACTCATAGCTAGGAACAAGCAGGCAGTTTTCTGAAACTGAACTTGATTCTGAGGATTTTTCTGTTCATATATTCCCAGAATTAACAAGAAAATAGAGAAGTAAGTTTCATAAGCCAATTAATGGGGAATGTCTGTGGATATTTTCACTTTCAAATACAAGTACAATGACTGTCAGACAACAATCACACCATACCCTGCACATGTTTGATATCCAGGGGAGGTCCGCTCCACCAAGATGGCCATGTATAATGAAGCGAGTTTTTCTGTGTGCTCGAAAATTTGAAGCTTTGATAGTTGAAGGATTTGAAGGAGAAATTTTCTGTGTTGAAACAAATGATAACAATAACAATGTGAAGATATAATGGTACAAGGCATCATATAATTAAAATATTTTATCAAAAATTACAACCAAAATACAAAAAATGGTGTTTTCTACAAGGTATAATGCAGTTGTCTTTGAACCTGTATCCTTTTTTTTCTTTTTTTTTTTCTTTTTTCTCTTTAAGATAAGATTTTAATTCTAAGCTTATTCATACGTTATCTTAAAGATAGCCCAGACAGCATGACAAATGCCACCAGGCTGACAGCAAATCTGTAGGTATTTTGGGGTTTATGGAGAGGGAAGGCATTATTTTCTTCAAAAATGAATTCTGAATAATGCATTGCTTTGAAAACTGGCACTTATTTTTTTGTGATAGCTTGGTAAGCTTAAAAGGGATGCCACGCACTAGTTAGTGCACACCTCACCTCCAGTGAAAGATTGACTCAGGTTGAAAGCTCGCAGACTCAGAGATGGCTGAGGTGACTCAAAAAGGACAAATCATTAAATGTCTCCACTGTGACTGCCATTTATAATAATAATAATAAAAAAAACCAATCCCACCTGTGAAATCTTTTTCATTTATCATAAACCAGCAACAACAAAGCAGCCCCTTCTCATTTTTCACATTAAATTACTTATATTTTCCTTGGTTTTTGTCCAAGTAAAATTCACAGGGATGATCATTCTCTTCTTCATTTTTTACTTCAGTCACTTGTTTTCCTTTCTCAGCTTTTTTTTTTTTTTTTAAATATAATTTCCATCCCATTTTCCTTCCCTTCTCTGGTGCAGAGTTGCTTTCTCTCCTAATCTTCCCTCTTAACTACCTGCCTACTCTTAGGACTTAGTGTTGGCCATCACATGAGCAGAACCTCTGGGACCAATTATATATCATTAAAAGGACCGCACAATCATGTAGGAACTGTGTGCTAAACTCATGTAACAAAATGTAATATAGTATATATTTGTGCCTGAAATATATTTTTCAGCTGGAGACACACAGAATCCAAAACTGAGCTTTCCTTTTATCCTTGTCTTACCTCTGGCTTTGTAATGATAAAACTGAAACTGAATTTTGGGCCATTTGCTTGTTGTAGAAAAGGACACAGCATAAATGCAAAAATGTCTTTGATGACTTGTGTTAGAAGACTGCAAGTTAGTAAGATGTTGCAATTATACCTGGCCCATCAGAGAGATGATGTGAGGAAAAAGAAATGAGATGAAAGGAAACTGGGATGGACTGCTCATGGCATGTGTAATATGGATTGGGGCCTCTGCTGGGAGGAATGAAGCAGTCCGTATAATCTGTTGACTATGTAGTAGACTATTAATATTTAAAGCAAACCAGTTTCTTACTTGGTATTTCATGGTGTTGTCTCTAGTGTAAAGGAGGAAATTGGTGTTCACAGCTGCTGGAGGGCTGGGCAAGCCTGTCAGTTCTCTGCCAGGGATCCCAGACCAAGGGGGATCATCGGTAAAGCATCCAAGCCTTTCGTAGCACACTTCCCTTCCTGGGACACACGAAGAACAATGTTAGCGTTCTGGGAATGTAGCAGGCCACGCTGCTGCCACTTTACAAGAGCTGGCAGGACAGTATTTATAGCAGGGAAGTGGAAAATGGCTGCTTCATATGAGCATGGCACCTGTGCCCACTTCCATTAAGGGCTCAGTTGTGCTCTTGTGCATGTAGCAAGGACTTGCAACTTATGACCCATTCATGTTCCAGACATTGCCTAGAGCTCAGTTAGGTGAGCTCAGGAGAAAGCAGGATTTGTTTTGTCAAACATATTGTTAAAATAGCTATCGGAAAAAGACAAAAAAAAATCTTGATCCTTTCTATATCCTGAGATCAAACTGAATTTGTTGAGTTTCTGCTTTTTCTGCCGGCTTTTGCTTCCAGCTCAGAGAATTCCTTCAGTTTAGTGCTAATGCTCCGCGGATTATCTAAATTGTAACTTCTTGTGCAAGAATTAAAGAAGGAGTTAAAATAACAAAAGAAAATAAACCAAAAACCAACCCAGCAACAGAAAACACCCAGTCATTATTAACATACACCACTGCTTGCTCCACCACTTATGTAAACCACCTCTTGTTTTCTTAATTGTCAAGGATTTAGTGAAAGCAATGGAGTAAAATCTGAGTGGAAGCCTAGAGCAAAGCACAGACGAAGGAAGTATGATTTGTGCCTGAATTTCCCAATTTCTGTTGTGACTTTAATACAACACTGATGTAGATATGACATGCGGGTGTTGCCATTAAATATCAGACTCATCCACTATCATAGCACAATAGTTGTGAAATCCCACATTTTTATTGCTATTAAAAAGACACTGAAAACAAAGAGAAGCTATTGCTGCCGTGGATGGGTGACGGAGTCAGAATGCATGACTTACTCTATTTGTAACTCTGTGATTCAGTCATTTTCAAACAAACAAAACAACAAAAAAAAACAGGGAGCTTTTGGATTGTGTTTCACTCTTTGTTTTCTCCCCATGCATCCATCCCTATTGAACTGTACTTTCCTATGGTAAAGAGATGTTTTGGACCAGGACTATTTTCTTGTTCTCTGCACAGTGCTGTGCAGAGTAAGCTCCTAGACTGGCATTACAGGTGTTGTAGCTACCATAAATGCTCATGGGTGAGTGAGGAAAACAGTTCTGGGAGCAATTTAGAATCCATTTGTATATTAGAAAACCTTTCTAGTTCTTTTTCTGTTTGCTAGTTGCAAAAGCCTTTACAGAATTGAAGAGTGGTAGGTTAAACATGGCAAAGACAAGACAGAACTCGTTACTCATAATGAAGAAGTCTATTATATCCATTGCAAAGCATGTTATTTTTTTTTTTTAAATAGTTATTGTGGTGTAAGTTGCATACAACAATTTCTAATGTTTATAGACTTTATCAACTCTGTGTCTTACCTGTGGCTGCATCAAGAAGGAGAAGAGTAGCGATCCAGACTGCAAACATCTAAAGCAAATAAAAACGCAATTCAGACTTAATTAAAAATTAGAACAAACAATGAACAAACAAAAAAGAAAGAACAACAAAAACAAAAAAAGAACAAACGATTCCTTAAAGACAGCAAGGTTTCAAGAAAATACCTTTGGCATTCCTTTTGTTTGCCATGGCAATACTGTGAGTATACAGTATATCCTCTCAGCATCTCTTAAATATTGTCATCCTGACCTTGACAAACAGAAGCTTTTTTTTTTTTTTTTTTTTTTTCCTCCTCTAGAGCTGCGATTTATGGACAAGCAAATGAATTTTTAAAAGGATTTGCTACAACATTTTTTTTACAGAGTAAAATTTCTTTTAACATTTAATAGAAAAATTATTCACAGAATTACTCTTCAGTGATTATGTTTAAAAGAACCCAGGAACAAACTTAATTTGTATTTCTAAATTGTACTGCAAAGATCAAAACGAGTCTTCAAGACTATCAGCCACGTACACTTATCAGCCCTGATCTCCCTGATCACCTAATCACCAGCAGATATGTAGGCATCGGAGTAAATGGAACCAGTCAGGTACTTCGAGGTAAAGCAGGCAATGTATTTTAAGAGTAATCTTACAGCTAGTAACTAGTAACTTATCTTTAAAGGAAAGATGAAGAATTATTCTGGTACCATTAGTCAGTGACATCAATATATGCAGTTTGACTTTATAACTTGTATTTTGAACACTGCATCGAGTAGGTGTGCGGAATATAACATCAGTAAGAAGAGAAGTAAGTAGTGCATGCTATATGTGCTGTAGAATCTGACAGCTCCTTCTTAGAAAACTAATATGAGGCTCTGATCCTACAGTAAGTCCTGCATCCCTTCCCAACACAGTCCCCTCAAGTCAATAAAATCCCGTTAGGAGCCAAGAATTCATTGCTGTAGGACTCACTGCAGGTTCAAGCATGTCCCGCTTCCATCTCACCACTCACCCAACGCCCCGTGCCTTATCATGATTTGAGTTCCTGATTTCCTTGGCTCCAGCATATCACATTTTACCTTGGCAAGGCTCAAGCGTGTTCTTTGGGTCCACCTCAGCTGATGGCTGAGAGCCTTGCAGACGCCCTTTGCAGAAGCCCTTTGAAGAGGCCGGCACGAAGCAGGACGCCTGCACCAGCCCCACAAAGGCACAGGGCAGATGGACGCTCACCCCGCCACTGCTGCACAGCGCTTGGGCTCCTGGCAGCATCTGGGACGTCGCTGGCTGGTGCCAAAAGAGCTCTCGTTGTGTCAGGAGTGCTTCAGCTAAGATAACAGGAACCAGTTCAGACCAGTTGCTGCGGGACTCCACCTGCTTAATGCAAAGTGTCAAATAGGGTGTTGCTGTCAATCATCGGTAATTATTTTTAAAGCTAAAAAGTACTGGGAAGTGCGATGTAAACAGTGAACAAACAGCCTTTCAGCACCACGAACGGGGTTATTACCATCAGCTTGGCTCCCCACCTCCATGTGGTGCTGAGTTTGGATCCAAGTGACAGCAGCATGCAGAAGGCTGTAGCAGAGTCCGTCTGTTGTGCCCTACTCCAAACTTCTAAAAGCAAAATCTTCCTTCCCGGACCTGATCCCTGCCTTAAATATTTTAAAGTCTTAAGCAAAATTTAAAAATTCCTATTTAATAGTTGATTATAACACCAGCACACGACTAAGGTGTGGAGGGATCAGCTAGCATGTATGTTTGCAAAGCTTAAGCTGTTACTTGAGAAAAAGCAAAAAAGAAGAGATGAGGATGAAAAATAGTTTTTTTTTTTTTTTTTTAAAAAAGTATATAAAAATGGTCATTGTCATCTGTTATTTGTTCATTTTATAGTTCTCTCATATATAATTTTGCTAGTGGATGAATTACCGGACTCTTCTTTGCAAAGAGGACAGGAATGCTTTTAAACACACAAAACCTACTTCCAAGTTACCCTAGGTCATCCTGGCCTAAACTGCATTCAGCAATAACTACAGGTGCTCACATCTGTGATGATACAGTGGATGGCATGTTCAGATCCGTGATAAAATTTCAGGGAGTGGATGTTTGTGTCTTTACATCTCTAAGCATTTATAGCCAAACTCAGGAAGGCTGATTCAATAGTTGATACAATAAATTATTATTATTAATTCAGATTCACAGATTTTACCTATGAGTAGAATGTTTTCATTCATATGCTCTCTGGGGAGCTCAAGAAAATTGAATTATCCATTATATTAAGAAGCCTTTCTGGAATCAAACCTACATCAACCGTTTGCTGCAACATGAACCTCAACAGCAGTCTGATGGCGAAGATTTCACATCACTTACAAGATTTAGGGGCTCTTGACTGTCCTGGGTAACCAGGGTGGCAGCATCACTCTCTCACATCCTAGCTACAAATATGCGAACTGTAAAGCCCTCATAAACCGTTGTTCTAGCTAGTACTGAGCATCGGTTGGAGCTTAACTTCTACAGGCTTTTCTTAGAACATGAGGTGGATTTTTAGTGAAATTCATTTGACTTTTTGCAGTCAGCAAGACACCACAGCACCACCAGAGTTGAAGACAAGGTTACTGGGAGAGCAAGGCATCTTCATATTTGTCTCCAGCAGACAAGCATGAAATGGGTTTTTCATGCTAGTTTAGTAATACCAGGAAAGCTCAGCACCATTGTTAGTTGTCAGCACTTCCACGTCAGCTTCTAGAACTCTTACCACTGTAATTGGGTTAACTACTATAGTATTACTTGGGACCTATGTAGGAAGGAGCAAGCCATAAAGTTCTGCCCTTTCATCCTATAGAAGTTTGTCTGGGCTTTCCCCTGAACTCACAGACCCTCTTAGCAAACAGAGCATCCTTTATTAAGCAGTTGCACTTTGTAATCATCCAACTGTGAGAAGAAACATCTCATTTTGCTTGTTTTGAGATGTGCAACTGACAGCTTCATTTCATGCCCCCTGCTACTTGTGTGGAAGAAAATGAACAAGACATTTGTATTTGCCTTCTACATGATACTGTTTGTTTCGTGGACCTCATTCATGCCTCCATCTTTTTTCCAAGCTGACTTGTTTTTCTTTTCTTTTTTTTTCCCCTCCTGTTTCAGAAGAGGTGGGAAATGACTGCTTGTTCCACTCACACAGAGTAGGTGAACATCTCTCTCCAGAGGGTGAACTTTCTGGGCAGGGACCTACCTACCTACTTCTGCACGTTGTGGAGTGTGTAACTCAGTTTGGGATAACGTATGAGTAGTTTTTATTATTAATGATAACAGTAATGTAAAGGTCAAAGTTTGTTGTTGTTGTTGTTCCAGTGCATCAGTTGTAAGAGCTTCTCTAAGGAAGGAAGACTTTTGAATAAAAACTGAAATACCAGTTTTTATACTATTCTTTCCCGTCTGCTTGGCTGTTGAAATATGTATTCAGGCTGCTGAAATAGGTAATATGCTGCTGAGGGGGTTACTATTCTTTATATCTGCTGTTGTTTCATTATGATCCAGTTTCTAATACCTTTATTGATGCTAATCTGATTGGGATCACTCACAGAATAAAATACATCTTAGCTAGAGAGAGTGCACCATACGTTAAGTTGCACTCGCTTTGTATTTCAACACCATTTAAACTAACCTCTGTTGTGTGACTTATTTGTACCTCTGATGGAAGCTCAGATTTTTTTCTTGTACTTCTTGAGGTCAGCCTGAAGATGTCATAGACACCATACCCCATCGTGGGCTTGGAACTAGATGACCTTTAAGGTCCCTTCCAACTCGAGCTATTTTATGATAAGATTTGAAATTTAATATTCCTAAGTTTTGCTTCAGTAATTAAAATGAAGTGATGAAGTTTTTTAAGAGCATTGGTTCCTATTTGCTCTCCTCATAGCAATATACGAGTGTGTATGTCTCAGTTTACTAGCCTTCCAGCTGGGTTGACTACAACACCAGCACTCCTGAAACGCTGGGTGAGGAATGATTAAGGTTCACAAGGAATATGGCAGGAAACATTCCCTTGAGGTTCATCTGTCCTTTTACAGTCTGAATGAAAAAGTTTATATAGCCTGGTCTGTCCTGGATTTATCTGGCATATCTGGGAATGTCTGAAGCATCCCACTGCCATGCTGCAATGATATTTAATTCAGTGCCAGTTTAGAGCTCCTAGAAAGCTGGAGACCTGTACCCTGTCAATGTCAGAGAGCAGAGATAAGCATCTGCTTTTAGTCCTAGAACTGTTTAACTTTCTTTTGGTAAAGTTCAGTAACATCAAATTTAGATTGGAAAATATGGGGAAAATAATCATATATGCATAGAGTTTCTGTTTGTTAAAATAACCCTCTCCCTGGAAGAGCTTAGAAGAGGAAAGAATTCAAGAAGCATTAGTGATTTCAAGCTTGAGGACGTCTTATTATTTTCACATAACAGTGATGCAATTGCCAATAACCAGATGATTAGTAATTTTTTGTTTGTGCTTGTCTACAGCAGTTACTTGCAGATTGTAAGAGTCTAGGCCATGTATTTGAAATGGATATAGTAGATCATTGATTGGATTCAACAGGCTGATTTACACCAGGCAAGATCTGAAATTTTTGTCTTCGTAAACATAATAAATTTCTTCTGGTAGTTATGTCTTAATTTGTTGCAAATAGAATTAAAAGTGAGGTAATTTTTCATCATTTCTGTGATAAAACACTTGTGCTTGATGCACATTCTGATCAATGCATTGAGTTTAAAGGGACAAAACAGGAAACTGAATAAGGTGATAAAAATAGAAAATTTAGTATTTCCCCTAACAGGTGTTTTAAGGCACAAGGCCATCAAAATGTGTTGGTCTAAATTTCAAGATGTAGATTACTTATCTATATTGAAAAAAACAAACAAAAAACAACAACAACAACAACAACAAAAGAAATACGTAACTTTTGGACTTTTTCCTAACCAACTGACATTTCTTTCTTTCTCTCATCAGCCATCTGGCTTGAAATTACTGTGTTTGTACTTGTTGAAAGTTAGAAATTATGTTAAAAAAAGACAAATACCATGTAAAATGGATTTCACAGGTTAACGGAAAAGCATGGAATAAAGATTCAAATCGTAACTCTTTTTGACAACCCCACAGAAGGCGTGGTAAATGAATTGTAATTGATCATGATGAATTTAGTTACACGGTTTGAGGTTTACATGAAGTGGTGGAATAGATGCTACAGATCAATGCCTTTGATTTTATTTTTCTGAATTTTTAAATGTGTTGATTAAAGTTGGTGGTTATTAGTAAAATAGGAGGCTATGCTTTATGAGATAATTGGGACAAGTCTCTATCTGCTAGCATACTTAGTGACATGCTATGCCTTTAGTAAGAATGTGTGACTTTTTTTTATAGCTGCTGTTTGCTTGAAATTAAGGAAGTCCTGTTTTATGTTAAACAAGTAACGTCAGCTTGCAGGGTGGCTGAGTTATTTTCTGTATCCTGATGAAAACTTCTTATGTATTTATTTCTGAAAGACCAGATACTAACGACAAAGACACAGTCATTCTATGTATTCTCGTGTCTTACCAGATCGCCTTTGTATTTCAATCTTAATCAGCTTTGTTCATATCTCACTTTTCTCAAACCATTGCAATTGTAATTATTGGAACAGAACCCTCCAAGTATAAAAAAATTATGATAAAGCCATACAATGATCTTAATTTATAAAAGCCGTTACCTGTTCTTAAATAGAAAGACCTAGTACAATAACAAAGTGGCTTCACATTGTACTTTTTACGTTGTATGTGGCCTGGTTTATTCGGGTTTGGTTGCTATTTCGCAAGTGATGTTTTTGTTCTACTGCACTTCCTCTAAATTCAGTCTAGTACAGAAGGCTTATGCAAAGGTGCTGTTATGTTTGTGTCACTGTCTTTAAGTTCTCAACTACTTGTGGTTTGGCAATCCATGTAATAGTTTAATAAAAATGTATATTGTTTTTATTGGCATCCTTTATCCTGCACCGTGGGTTTGTGTATGTCCCTATTCTGTGTCTCATTTGGAGAGGAAGTTTGAATTTGGAGAGCTATGAAATCAAATCAGTTTTTAACAGAAGCATTACCTATGCTTTCTGCTGTTTTAGGAAGATCTATCAATACTCATTTGAGAGGGGCCAGTCAATACAGGGAAGACGCTGAAGAAAAGTAAGTAATTTGAAGCATCTTCCTGTAAATCATGCACTGGCATCTATTTGTTTTACAGGCCAACTAGATTAGTATCACGTTCAAAATGACTTCAAAAAAAAAATGGGTATCACCTTTTCAGCTTTAAGCCTTTGAAGTTAAGCCTCTGAGGCTTTGATGTTAAGAAAACACAGATTTTTGCAAAATTGTGAAGAATCTTCCAGCCATGAGGATCAGAGAAGAATATTTAAACACAGTGTTGAAAAGGGCCATCCCAAATGAGGGTTGTAAGGCATGACCACAAAGCACAAAGTCATTTTAAGTGTATGGAATGTGGGAGTGGAATGCTGCAATCAGTCATCATGCAATATATAGAGGCATTACTCAACTGATTAGATCTACAGAAGTTTAACTGGAATATTTCATAATGTGAGCCCAACGCCCCCTCTTTTTGAAATCAGCTGAAGTTCTTGCCATTTATTTCAATGAGCAAGGGCAGAACCAGCATTTTAGCATTGATTTCAGTGTGTGTACATCTGTGGTTTGTACTTGAGGTGCACAGAAATGTCTGAAAAAAAATATTCAGTAGCATTTCAGTGATCTGTTACTGGATACTAAATACTAAGTGTGAGGAACTGAAGAGTTAAAACCTTTAGGACTGGTTTAGGTGTGAGCTTCACGCTGCTGAAACATCACTTGTAAATTAATGCAGTAGGCAGGCCTTAAGTTTCCTAGAGCTGTGAACATTTTATGCTTATTTGACAGTTAATTCTTATGAAAAAAAATGGCTATCTAGGCATTTTTATAAATTGCATTTTAAAAGTTGTTTTAGAAGGATAAAATCTTCCAGTAGATTATATGAACTCCTAGCCCCTTGGTTGTCCCCTCCCTCGTTATGGACATGTCAGAGATGCAATGGGCAGTCCATTTGTGTGTGCAGAGCAGGTACTGGCTTCCTTGAGTCACTGCTCACCTCAGATGTGCTCTGCACCATGCACATGTACATATCCTTGTTGGCTCACCAGGAGAGAGGACACTGGGACTGCCATGGACCCACCAGCCATGATCTGTGCAGTGCTAGTGTATGTAAAGTAGGTGGTCCTGATTATTGTCATTTACAGTATTAATGATAAGCAACATAAGCAACAATTATCTGCTTTCTGTTGCTACCAGTCAGAGTACAGTTTGGGCTGGTTAAGGTTGTTATAAAACATCTAATGGCCAAAGCTAGAATTATCAACAGTCACAAGAGGCCAGAGCTGTGAGCAGGACAAGCCATGATGGCTTAGGAGTTTACTGCAGCTTTTGCCAGACTGATCAGGACCACTGCCAGCAGTGGGACGAAGTCTTTACATGGGTAAGCTGCAGTTTCATTTCTGGGGCCAGTGTGCCAGGCACTCTGTTATTCATCAGCACAGCAGATGTGGTGAATGGAATCTGACTGTATCCAGGCCAAGGCTGGCGCTCACTCCTGGAGCCTCCAGCAGCCATTTGGGATGAAAACGAGCTGCCCGGCAGGCAGGTCAGGTTTGGCAGTCAGAGGTTTTCCTATTCCTCATGGCTGCCAGTGGTAGAGCAGCAGTCGGAGCCTGCATCAGCACTGATCCAGCCAGGGGTCTGTCTGCATGAGGCCTCCGCCGTCACCTCCAGCTGCAGGAGGCCAAGGCCCAGTGCTGGCCCAGGAAATGGAGCTTTTGCCAAGAAATCAAACACAGTCTTCATTGCTGGCACTTTCAAGGGCTGGTTCTAGGAAAATCAGCTCCTGTGTTTCTCTGAAGCCTTGAAAACACACTTCAAAGGTATTGTTTTCCATGGCCTTCAACTAGATACTATCGCTTTGCACTTATCACTATGAGTTGGACTCGATGATCCTTGTGGGTGATCCAAGTTGGGATATTCTATGATTCTCTGACTTCTTAAATAACCCTCTCTCTGCAATAAAGCATTACATTTATCAGGTGGAGTAAGCAAATACTTTTATTTATTTATTTATTTATTTTAATATGCAATGTAGAACACAAAATGAAGGCAATGAGGAATTTTTAGGCGGGCAATCTGTGCAGGGTGGCCTGTATGAGTACGGGGCTGGACCAGGTGACCTCCAGAGCTGTCTTCTAACCTCTACCCTTCTGTCTTTCTGTGAAGCTAAAGGCCTTTTTAGCCTTTTTAGTATAACTTCGTTGTCATAATAACTGCAAGTATGTCCAATGGTATGAAATCTTAAATATAGTGGAAAGAACACTTTAAGAGTCCTTGGTTTTGCATTTATGGATTTTCTCTGCTGTAGCCTTTATCCCAGTAGGACTGTGTCACTGAAACTTTTCTCATATCCCACAGGAATACTTAAAAACTCCTGAAATTTAATAATTTAAATTTTAATTTAAATTATTATTTCTTCCCCAGTGTGTACACGTCTGCCTCTTAACATGTTTACTGAACTTCGTGTAAGAGTCTATGTGATACATAAATGGGATTTACTGGGCATACTTTTTAACATCATTGACAGGAAATTTTTTAGAAGGACAGAATTGTCCTCAGACAACTACCAAATCTGCAGAAAGATGGAAAATATTATATATGTATGTCTCCTATAGTGACACAATCCCTCCTGCCTTTATGTAAATTACAGGGAGCTCTGGCACCCACAGGGTGGCAGCTCCAGCCCTTGGCCTCTGAGGAGCATGTGCAAGAGCACTGCTCACATGGGCAAAAATGCCACGGCATGTTTGGTGCTCTGTGATAACATACATCACCCAGAACTGACTTTGTTCTTTAATGAAACATCTCCTGTGCCTTATCCACAAAGAAAAATTAACAACGGATGACTTCAGAAATGTAAAAATTGTGTTGGAGCTGCAAGCTGGTGAATGGTCTAGGTTACTGAAAGAGCAGAAAAAATAAGGCCCAAGATCTGCCAGTCTCTGGAAGAGACATTCATACACCTCAAACTGATGCACTTTCAGAGAATTAATAAATAAGGATAATATGTCTCAAACACAATGATTCCTTTGTGAATAGAATCATGGCCTCATTTTGTTGGAGGGCTCCTTGAATTAGCTGACACAGCCATCCAAAATTACCAGCATCTTTACCCACAGTTTCAGTTGATTTGCAGACACCATGATCCCTAATTACATGTGATGATTCATTAATACTATCAGACCCAGGAAAGTGCCCTGGTTCCCAGGCTGGGGTCCGTGCTCTGGCAATGCACTTCTTGTATATGGCGTTGAGACCCAACACACACTAGCCTTCACAAAAACAACAGCTCTCTGTACCCCTAGTGAAACTGGAAGACTTTGTAGTCAGCTGGGAAGAGAACCATGTCAGAACAGACTGCCACATTCTTTAAAGAAAAAAAAAAAAAAAAAAAAAAAACAGCTTTCATTGCATTGCAGAGCAGCATCACTATTTCATTATTGCCTTAAAATAACATAGCCTCTAAACAATGCATTTATTATTATCTTATTTGTTCCCATTAGACTGATATATGCAGATATTTTAACAATATAATTGAAAGTAAATTACCAGGAACATCACTTTTCCAGTTGCATTGTATAGTTAGTAGATAAATAGACGACTTGAAAATGCTCTTGCTTTAGTATAGTGCAAACTTGGACTCCTAATTTCTTCTGCTAAGAGGGCATTTAATGGCTGAAAACGATGTTTTCACCAGATGATGTTTTGAGGAGGGATAAGTTAAATGTATGAGATGATTACACTGGGAACACACTCTAATATTATTATCAGTTTGCACTGCTGATATTCCTAGGAACCTTTACTTGAAGAAAAAGTGCAACATGCCAGGGCCTACATGAGTAGCATGCAAAGATATTTGCATCTCATCTTCCTAAGTTAGAGCAAGAGCAGCTAGTCCAGCTGTTCTCAGCTCTGGAGTCTTCATTAGCTCCACAATCTGAGACCTGATGGCACTCCTTGGGATTCAGAGTCTGTGAAATGCTGGGACTGCCATGGAGATACCATTTTACTAATACTGGCATTTTCAGACCAATTTCTTAGCTACCTACAGGGAAAATGGTCTAAAATACTTAAAAATCATATGCAAGAATTTTTATTATCAGAATATAATTTCAAAAAAGTTTCTAGGAGTCTGAAGTAGTGAAACACTTAATGAAAGTTTAGAAATGATAATAAAGCATAGCAGATGTATTAATCAGACTCTCTTGTGAATTGAACTTGATCATTTGGATCTTGAAATGTGTTGTGAGTTTCCTGTGAAGCTAATATGCTTGATTACAGTTGTAGAATCTACTCAGGACAGGATCAACAAGCACCTGTACGTATTTATGCAGAAGAAGAAATCTAATATGTTAATACAGAGTGTCATGAAACCGAGGGTAATTTTGCATTCACCTTTCAACTTCATTTTATAGTATCATTTCCATCATCCTATTGCCAGATACTTGCATCTCAGCAGCACCTAGAGGCCAGCACTACACAGATGTGAGATGGGAAGACCTTGATCGCAATGCAACGAACAGCTGAAATCAACAGGGGGGAGGAAGGAAGCAGAGACTGAGAGTGATGAATCAAGCAAATATGAGACAGTTGACAGCAGTCATTGCTGCCTAAGCAAAGTGTGAGACAGTTGACAGCCATCGTTGCTGCCCACCCCATTAGCTGTCAGGAGGTAATGGGATTCTGTAGGTAAAACTACACTGCAGTGCCTCTTAGGAGGTTTTAAAGGAATCAGAGTTGACAACTGGCCGGGTATTTTTGTCACTTCATATTTACGGTTTTATGACAGTCCTTCTGTGAAATGTATTCTGGTTTATACCTGCATTCTAATATATGAAAAGTTAGAGCTTGCTGAATTTTTTGGAGAGTTGGAACTAAGCTTTAAATTAGATGAGTAATACTTTCCTTCCTCTCAAGACTGAATAATAAAATTGTAATGCCTTATTTCCTTGAAGAAATTACAACAAGAAATTCTATGTTAACTTGAGGGGAAAGGGAAAGGGGATTGAGAAAGGGAAAAGGAAAGAGTCCCTGTAAGCTACCTCTCTTGTAGTGAAGCAGAGCCTGACTGAAAACAAAACTGCCATTCAACAAAGGTCGCATTCTACTGAAGTACTGCATTAGAAATAAAAGCTAGGAAGGTTGGCAAGCAAATAGCAATATTTGCACAAAGCCATGTGTTATATATCCACAAATGGCTGTTGCACATTGTTATTAGGGTTTAAGATAGAAATCTGCATCAGAACATTTGAGATTTCTGACATGGCATAGACAAGTGTATGCATACAAGTGACATATACCAGCATCTTCTATCTGAGTAGAAAATTACAATTTATGTAACTTGAATACTCAAAGGGTTTGAAAAGCCCTATTTATGTGCATTCAATTCAACAGCAATAAATCAGGCCCAGAGTAATACGGTCTTCAAATATGTCTGATTTCTTATATTTGCTTGAGTATTTTCTGAGCATTAGGATGAATCATTTGGTTTATATAATTGTATTGAACATATAGTTGGAGGAAGCTGTGTAAAAAGGATTTTCATTAATCTGTTGGTTAAGGTAGTTTCCCTGGAAACTTGAGAAGGATCCTTCTCACTGTAGTCTTTTTATTTTTATATTTAATATTTGTGTTATTTTGTTTGATGAAATGATTAAGAGTACATAATGATTGGATGAGTGTTTATTTTCACTGCTTCTGGCATAGGGGACAGAGTTATGGTTTGTGTGTCTCAGTGTGACACAGAGATGGATGTCAGCTGATATTCATAAATAGCTTCCGCTGATAGTCTGCAGGTATTTTTTTCATTGATGATTTTCTTTACAGCTTGTGACCTAAGGGAACCAAATTAATATAGCTCTTTCTCTACCTGTTTTTCAGCCTTGTTATGCTCCTTGTACTGCCCCAGTCACTCCTGAGCCAATAATGTCAGCTGTGATTTGTTTGTTCACCTCTCCTGCAGTGTCCTTCCTCCTACTATGCCACTCCTAGACCTAGCACCTGAGCTTGGTGCCTGCTCCCATCACCTGCCTCCTTCCTACACATCTCCTGCAAAGCATTCCTCTGCTTCATTTCATTTGTAAGCATCATTAAGATGCACTCAGCTCTGCTCTGAGTAACTCTGTAGCCTCCCTGCAGGAGGGTCTCTTGTCCTCCTACCCCCTTCACAATGTGGTTGTGTTTCCTGTTTTTGACTGAAATGAGATTTTTAGGTCTTCATGATGCCATGTAATCTGTCTGTGCTGTGGGGCACCAGTTCACTTCCAGATGCCATAAATAAATAAAGACAAATGCTCTAAATTTATAGGCGATAGTTTTTACATTATGTCTGTGCCTACGAGTTTAACCTGGCATTGTGTTCTAGTGGAGCACTCTGGCTGCTGCATGTGTGTGCAGTAGCATCTGGGGTCCTGCTGTAAAGTGTCTGGACCTCATCAGGAGGTGCTGCAGTGGTGTGGTGACACTGAGCCACTGCAAGAGAGGAACATTGGAGCCATTTTGGTGGTCATACAGGTTTTCAAAATCTAGTGTGCTCTTCTGAACTTAAAGCTGGTTCTCTCTAGTGGATGAGTTTGAAAAATGTTAGCAGGAGCATCTGGAAGATGCCTAGAAAAGCTCTTGTGAACAGGCAAGGCAAGCAAACAAACATAAAAGCAAAACCCCCTAAAATAAGTGGGCTGATCAAGAAAAGTCAGCATGGAAAAGTCTTTCTGAAGGAGCCAAAAAGTATTAAGGGACTAGAAAAAAAAAAGGACTACAACCCATTCATGCTTTGGTATCCTCCTTGTTTATATAGCCTATTAGGATTAAGGAAGCATTAAGATACATCTTATGTATCTGGCTATAGATGTATAGATGGCATAGAAGACCTCAATAAGAGAAAAGGTCGTGTTGTCTTTCTTTTTGGGAAGCTAACATCTGAAAAAAAAAAATCCCTCTGCTTTTTGACATTTACTACTGTATTCATTAGCTTTTCCTAGGTAAAGTATTTCTGGTTAAAGAAAAAAGCACTGCAGGTTTTATAATGAGTATCCCAACTATTACAGATAATTCTAGACTATTTCCTAATGAGGCGCATGTTCATACTACCACCTAGTGCAATTCATGCTTCAATGCAACAGCATTGTACAATATGATGTCTTTATTATTAATGAATTCCTCTGAATGATTAATCTTGCTGATGCACTTATTGACTATAGTAATAACTTTTTATTAACAGAAGAAACAGAAATAGAATATAATTGTTCTTCTACCCCTAAGCCCTCTGTAAATAGTACACTGCTTTCCATACTTTATCTGCCTATTTTTCTCATGTGCACATAGTAATTTTGAGATAGTAATCATTCCCTTAGCACAACAATACCCACCTACACTCCTGCTGTGGGTTTATATGAATGAACAGTGGCTGGTTTGTATCAGCACCCTGTTAGTATTTGTAATGTTATTTGGAAAAGCATAGTAGATTGTCTTGTGCTCTGATGTGTAAAACCACAGTAAATCTCCGAGATCTTAGGTATCGGCATGCTGCTCTTAATGAAGAAAAGTACAGACTAAAGAGCAAATGTTGCTGTTTCTTATTGTGTGGCTGTTACTTTAGAGTCATTCTAGTTCTATCAAGAAACAGCCTTTTTTAAAGGTAGGTCTGGTAGGCTTTCTTGAATGACATTGGGATTTTATAAATAAAATAATGTACATAAAACATTCTGATCATTTACAAAGGGCTTGGGTGTTTGTTTGTTATATTTAATACTGTAATCCTCATTTTATCTTTACTAATGTATTATTTCAGAGTGGATATTATGGATATCAATATGGATATTATCATCATTTCCTTTAAAAAAAACTTTACAAATTTCATATTTATTATTGCTATTAACTCCCCAGCACTACTCTAATGGAAAATATACAGGTAATTAGCTTACTGTGCTGCAGAACTTTCTCTAATACTGCCTGTATTTTTCCTTGCTCAAAAAAATAAATATTCTATACTTATTTCATATGCAGCAATAATACAGATCTATTAATAGCAGTTTTCTCTATGGACTAAACTAATCACAACATGTTCCCCATTCTGAAAGAACTAAATACATTTTAGTTTCAATAAGGAACTATTTTTTTTTTTTTTTTTTTCCAGGCCTTTCCTTTCGAAATGAAGGTAGTATAGAAAAGAGTGAGATCTAAAGAGACAGGAAGGATTAAATGCCCTATAAGCTTAACACGCAAATAACTGAAGTTTCACTGATCTGGAATTGCAATGCGATTTTTGCAAAGGGATCTTACCTACATCAAAAGTTGAGTGTTTAAAACTTCAGGGTACAGGTGTGGAGGGTGAAATCTGGGGCTGATAGGTAATTCACTGGACTTTAGCAAGACTGCAAAGTATCACGATATGAACAGAATGTAAAACAGTTAATTTAATAAATGTAAGCTGTAGTATTGTGTGTTGTACAGGTAACTTTTCAGACAGGCTAAACTCTTCTAAGAGCAAACATCAAATGCGGTGTTGCAGTCTGTCCACGCTACTAGCACTGGCTGGTTCTGTAACGTGGCTTCACTCTCACGGTTACACGATGGGCAGGTGTGGCTATACATTTACCTTATGAACTTCAGAGGAATGAAAGATTATGTCTTACAGGTGAATTTTCTTTATTTTGGGGGGGCAGTATTCCTAAATAAACATTTAAAATGCACCCTCCAATAGATTAACGCAGAAAGGGCAAAGAGCTTCAATATATTGTTTCTGTTTTGTGCTTGGAAAGAAATGTGTTAATTCCAGTGAATTCATTGCTAAGTAAGGGAGAAGTTAGACATCTGTTAGGAATGAGTTTTTTAAAATGATCATGTCTGGATCATTTGCACCTAAAAATCCTTGAAGGAGCCATCTTTGACTGAGGCACTTCACATACACCAACCATTTTTGAAATTAAATTGGGACTGCTGGGGAAATCGCAGAAGCAGGAGAGCTATGAATAGCTCCCCAGTGTTTGAAAAGGACTTTTAGCTAAATGACCGGTTAACCTGACTTGAGCTCCAGGTGGAAGAGTGGGAGGGAACATGGGATTGCGGTGTTAAAGAATTAAACAATAGGAATGCAATTAATACAAAGCAGCATGATTTTATAGAAAATAGACCTAATTTAACTCCTTGAGATAGAACAGTTGTAATCATACTGCATAGATATCATAGGCCTTAGCTGCTAGAAGACATTCAGCTAGCACAAAATACTACTGTTCATCTGAAGTAAGTGGCACCCTAGCACATAACAGTCTATAATCAATGACTGAAATCTGAAACTGATGGTTTTGAAAAATAATTCCCAAGAGGATTAATCATCCCGTGAGGCTGTTTACAATTCTGTCTTCCAAAGAAGAGCGCCCAAAGGTGGTGCAACAATTTTATGCATAGCCTGGACAGAAACATAATTCACCACTGATAAAATATGCAGATGACCCCGCGACTGACAGCAGGATAGGTAAAGGTGGTGACAAGACCATCACACCGAGTAACATGGGTAGCCTGGCAAACAGAACCCATGCAATTAGCTAATGTTACGATGCATACAGACGCAGAGCTGCACAGCTGAGAATAACCAAGGTTAGAAGTACTGGGGCAGGGCAGGGAGCACTGTTCTGGAAAACAGCAACTTTGAAAAGTGCTTATAAATCATCTTGAACAACTGAGTCAACACAAACTTGAAATGTGACGTCTGAGGTAAAAAGGCTTAACAGGAATCTGTAAATCTATTCAGGAAAGCAGTGTGTAGGAGTGAGAAGGCAATTTTATGTTTATATAAGCACTGACGAAGCCAGCACTAGAATATTGCTTGGAAGTCAGGTGTCAGTGTTTCTAACAGTGCAAGAAATGGGTGTATGAAAAAAGCTACAAAGATTATCTGAGCACTGGAAAAGTGCCTCACTGTGAAGGACAGGAAAAATGCAATTTGTTAAGCTTATCAAAAAAGAGTCTGAAAGGTAACTTGATTGCAGCACAGAAGTACTAGCACAAGGAGAATACACCAGGCATTAAAAGACTTTTTAATCTCAGAGGAAAAGGCTGAAGAAGAAACATGTGCTAGAAGCATCAGCTGACACATTTGAACTATCAATTATAGAAAGATCAGTGTGCCAATTAGTCAGCAGAACAGGTCTGATGCATTTCCCCTCTTGCAATCCTCAAACTAAAGCTGTGTTCCTTCCAAAGAGATGTATTTGAGCCTGACTATCTTATTGATCTCAGCCTCACAGTATGATTCCGCCTCCTTGTATGTAAGTTTGGTGTATTCCCACTCTGTGTGATATTGATGCCAGTTTTGCACAGAAATAGTATGTCCTTACATCAAGCCAATAGAATTATTTTAAAGGCAATGTGTCCAACATCATTATATATAAATGATGAGATGTTAGCAAGTCAGTAAAAAGCAATATTTTCTGATTACAATTATATACTGGAAATTGTCACGCAAGTAAAATTTACTATTAATACGAAAGAGCCACTAGATGGCACTGGAACATCCCTTTACAATCCTCTCACTCTGAATGATAGCCTGGTTATCCATATTTTTTAATCAAGACTAAAAGGAATTTATGAACCACAGAATGAAGAATCCAAGGGACATACAAATCTGCTGCTAGATAGGATGAATTTTCTTTGTTGTGCACGATATACTGTTCATTATTTAGTTTATGACTAAGTTATCTTTAGGCACTTCTATGTTTGGAGACTTTTTAAGAGAACTTAATCAGTATCAAATTATATCAAATGTGCCTAAGAATATGAATCGAACACCATTCCAATCCACAGTTTGATTGCTGGCCAGATCTTGTTCTCTTCCTGCTAGAGTAAATCTAGTTAAATAAATTGCAACAACACTGTTCTAAAGTGAAGCGTGATATCTCACATATATCTTGATATCAAGACTGCTTGGAAATTTATTAGTACACAATAACAAGAATTATTGTTTCAGTAAAATGCAAGAAATATAGTGTGTGCTTATAAAGACTCATTCCTGGCATTTCATCCATTTAATAAATTATTTACATCTAAAAATCTATCACTGGAAAGCAATTTCTTCCAAACAAGTAGATGTTATCTTTAAAAACTCAAGACATTTAGCGGAAAGAAAGGAATCTGTTCCCACCTCACATTTCCAAATACATTTTTAGGCTTCTCAGCTATCCAGACTGACAGACGTGTGCTGATGGGAGCAATCAAAGGAGCAGTGAAAGCTGGCAATATCTGAGAATTGCTGCATAAGTCTGGTTGAAGAAACACAGAGGGCATATATTTAAGGTAACACATCCAGTGTTTCAGAAAATGCAAGTCATGTAGCACTTCTGATACAACTTCAGTCAAACAATAAATGAAATACCAGCTTTCTGCTAATGACAATCCTGTGCTGAAAAGACCTACAAGTATCAGCAGGGGACTGGAGGTGACTGGGAAGGAATGTCTGTGCCTTGACTTTGGCCCTTCAGAGGATGTATGTCACCTGCATGGATCACAAGGATCAGGGAGTGGTTTTGACATTTTGTGCTTTAGGAGTTTCACTTGTGAGCAGTGGAAAAGTGTCCTTCTGCAGATGAAGGTATTACTAAAAATCATCTTTCAGCACAGATTATAGATACTTTCATAAACAGAGAGTTATTGATTCTAGCCTTGTAGCTAGAATATAAAAAAGCATCTAGAAATTTTGACAAAAATCAGGCCCCCATATTCACCAACTGAGCAACCAAATAATTACAAAAGCCATTTGGGTAAGGGGCTGAGAAATCCTAGCAGACATGGCGAGAGTGGTGGGAAGTTGGAAGGCTGGGCTATGGTTAGAACACATCAGCACTGCCTGTCAGCTGTGCCAGCTCCCATCCGTAAACAGCTCAAAAGAAGCAGAGCAACTTAAATACTGTATTGACAACCAAGACATAGATCGTTGGACATTGAATCCAGCCCTTTACCCAGTTAACTTACTGTAGGATCACATCTCATTGCAGAGCACAGAACGGGAACTCTTTTGCTAGTCTTCTTTACCCAACAGCTGTTTATTGCATTGTGGACCTTGGAAAATGGGCATATCTACTAAATCCATTAGCTTTTCATGGAAATCATCTGGAGGTGTTTTCTCTTAGTAAAAGCTTCAGGGCATTATTTCAGCTCAGCCAGTGGTAAAACCCTTTCTCCTGTTACAAACTGGTATCAAACCAAAGAAGACTGGTAAGCCAGTTGGCTCACACATGGAGTGTCTACATGTGATTGAACCTGCAGCAGAGAGATGCAGTGAATGGCAAATCAAAAAGCAATGTCTTTTTTTTTCTCTCCAAGGACAAGGAGCATCTGCTACAGATAGGCAGCACAGGTGGTCAGGTACAGCGTCCTTAAGCAGGGAGATGATGAACAAGCCTCTTTCTGTTCTTCCTTTGCAATCATTCTTGCAGGAATTGTGACTCTCCTTTACACCTCTGTGTTGTTTCCTATGTGTTTTTCATCAAAATGGGATGGTTTTTGAATTTAGATATGTATTATTTCTTAAGATACACACCCGGTTTTCAGTACTGCACTTCTCTGTTGATTTGCAACTGACCACCTGTGACTTGAGTTTTTACCCCAGGGCTTCTGCTATCACCCCAAACCTGCACTCTCATATTCCCCACTACACCTTTGTGGCAGGGGTTGGCCTTGCAGTTTTTCAGTCCATTTTTGATCTATACATATAATTCAGTCATGAGTTTTAAAAACATATATTCCCTTCCTTTGGGGTCTAATTTTTTTAGACAAGTCAACCACCAGACAAGTGAAACTCTACACAGGCAACCAGCCCTGGAGCTGGAGGCCGAGGCCGTGAACCCCATAAGCTAGGTCAGCTGAACACGGACCTGTGACCTTAAATGACATTTTACCCTGTGCCAAATATATGAATTTTTCCTCACTGGCTCAGCATGTCACTAAATTTGTACTTTTTTTAATTTGTGTGACATATTCTTTATTTCTTGTGTTCAATTTATAACATTAATTTGGCACTACCACAAATTCCACTGCATTTATGTCAACCAGGTAATTTGTGTGGGTACTGTTGCATTAGCTATCTGTAATTTTATTCCGTGTTCTGATATTGTTGTGGATTTCATGTGTATGAAGTCTTTAATTTGAGTCATTAATAATAAATAAAATAACATGAAAATGTGGTGGCTTAATTCCTTTTTATAAATATTTTTAAATATTTTTAGTCTTTTGTTTGTTTGTTTTTTCCTCTTAGTTGCAGCTGTTCCATGTTTTAAAAATAGGCACATATCTGGGGAGCTAACAGTAACGTGGGGAGCTTTTGGTATAGAGTTAAGCTCTAATCTTTACTGGGGTTTCTATTCTGTCTTGGCTTGTTGGGAATCCTGCTTCTTGAGTCTTCTGCTCCTCAGCATGGACTCTGACCATGACTTTTCCCTTGCATTTTGGCTTAGTGCATCTCTCAGTTTCTTTGACTTGCTGTTGCTCTGCCTCCAAACTCATAAATACTATTTCTTGGTCAAGTTTCCCAGCAGCTAATCTAGTAGAGTTAGGGGTTTAACAGACCTTCTGTGCTCAGCCCTCTCTGACCCTGGTTAGTAAACTCTTTTTTCCAGTTCAGTTATTTCACAAGTCTTCTCAGGCCCATGTCCTGGCATAAGTATTTTGCTGATAGATTTTATTTATTTATTTATTTATTTATTTTCACGTGGATCTTGGATTCTCCGTGGGAATCACCTGTTTGCATTAGGCTGCTGCTGGGAAGTGTCTTTTAGAAAGCATGGCTGGGAGCTGGGGTTTGATGATTAAAAAAATCAGCGTGCTTAGCTGTATCGTAAGGGGATGGGGCTGCAGAGCTGGGGTGCTGTGGTGCCAGGATATAAACCTGGGATAAAACAGGTTTATGTTCATGCAGTTCATATGTTGTGAAGGATGGGGGAGGGAATGATGACAACTTGATGCTTGTCATATCTCAATCCTTACCAGGTAGATTTGTTAATCTTAAATTTTTCTTTAGCCCCTTTCAAAAATTAGGGAGATTTTGTCTGTTTCCCCTAACAAACAAATGTTCCTAGGTCTAAAGCAGAAGCATGGCTAATTTTTCCTATACTTTTAAAATCTAAGATGGCTTTTTTTTTTTTTTTTTCTTTTTTCTTCTCCTGGGACTCTCTTCCTCTTTCTCACTAACTGCTTCAAGTATTCTATGGCACTAATTTTTTATTTTATTTTGTCATTAAGAAAAGGGACAACTGCTTCTTCTGGCCTCGGAGGCTCTGACATGCTAGGTCTGTAATCTATGCTAAAAAAATAAAATTCTTTGTTCTCTGTGCAATAATGATTTTTTTTCATAATAACTGTATTTTTATAGTAACTTGGCAATGTTCTGTAACATTAATTAAATAGGATGAGATTTGCTTATTTTTCACTCCTTACTTTAAAAATTAATCACCTCGGGATTAAGAATTTTAAAGAAAATCCATGAAACACAATTTTTGCTTAATTTTTTTGAGTTCTCCAGACAGAAGTATTGTATTGGTCCCAGTTTATATTAATCATGAGACAGTGGTGACAAGTGTATTTTTATACTTGCAGCAATTAGTTTGTTTTACCCTACAACAGCTGGTTTAGTCCAGCATTAAATATTTTTTATAGTTGTTGAGAGATTTCTTTAGCCCAATAGAATTTATATTGATTTCTGTTTCACTTTTTTTATATTTTTTTTTGGTGAGTTTTATTCTTGTTTTGCTGTTGTATTGATTCAAAGAGTTCTAGCCATTTGAATTGTTAATACAAATTGTGCTATATTTATGCTGTAATTCTGCTAAAATAATCAAGAATTTAGACCTTCATAGCTATTTAAATAAATGACTACATACATCTGAAGCTTGCAACTAGTTTTCTGGAATCAGAAATATCTCTGAAAAGGGACTAAGTAGTTTAAATTTAAGAATATCCTACAAGGATCTCCTTTAGGGAAGAGACAAAACTTACAGAGAATTCTGCTCCAACAGCACTGGCTATTAAGAAACATAGTTCCAACCTCTTGGAATTATCCTAGTTAACCCAGTGGATCAGAATACTCTTTGATACTGACACTGCCCATCTTTAAACTGCAGCTGTGCTTTAAGAGGGGGAAAAAAAAACTTTTTATATCTCAGGCAGAACTTGGCCAGTTTGCAAAAAGATCGATTCCTACCCTCTTAATAAAACATCTCTTGCAGTTCTTTTAATGACAGAGCTTGGAGGGCTCTTGGTGTAGAAAAACTAGTGAAGATCATTCACTTATATGGCTTACCATAACTGGAGGCATCTACTGATCAGTAGGTTTGAAAACTATTCTGGACAATCCACCAGTATCACTAGAGTTGAGCTGTTTCAGAGAGCTTATTATATGGGATTGCATTGTCAGATGTAGCCTAAATAGCCCACAGGTCCCGTTAAGTATTTCTTGACAATAACACCAGTCTTTCTCTCAAATGAGACTGCACCGTTACCTTAAAAGGAGAGTGTTCATTCTGAAAAACAGTACGTGGAGAGTGAAGCTTGTGTTATAGGAACTTGGCTGTGTTGTCTGTTCGTGGGCAACAAAGAGGAAAATAAATACAGATAGCTGTTGAACTTGAGGGAGAATAAAACACACAAAAAAACCCCACACTTTTAAATTAATAAAATTTGATTTTAATGGAAAATAAAGGCAGATAAAAACTGCGGTTTAACCAAACAACACCAAAAGCATGCAGACAGAGACTGTGTAAAATTGTTTTAAAGCTCTCAAAGATCAGTTCTATGACACTTCATATGATACGCCACATATTATTCACTTGTCTGAAGACTTTTTTCGTGATAGCTTCTGGAAAACAGAAAGAATTGAATTACAGAAAATCAAGTCAAATAAGTTCACTGTGTTCTTTACAGAGAAGCTTTTAAACATTATGCTGTTTTTGTTTCTGAAGTTTGACAAGCATAATAAAATTAATGGATGAAGTAAAAGAAAGTTATATTCCTCCAAAAGAAATTTAAAAATCATCATGACAGTCAGTAATACAAATTTTGCATGACTGATATTCTGCTGTTGATGATAGTAGCAGCTGCATCTTCATGCAACTCAATCCGGGGCTCTGAAATGAACCTTTAAAAACCCTTAATTTCCAAAAATGGGACTTCAAAATGTTTTTTCTCTTTGTATTATTGCACAGACTGACAATCAAGAAATTTGAAGTCAAGATTGACATTTAGAGGAAAACACACTTTATTATTATTTTTTTTTTTTTTGTGAAGAACTTGCGAGTGGACAAAATACTTCCATAAAGGATGCTATTATAGCCCTATTTCCCCATATTCCCATCTTTCATTTAACTGACAACTGGAATTAAAGATTAAATTATCTACTAAATGCCTACTCTTTTTGCAGCTTTCAAGAAATTAATGATTAGTGCTAGTCTCCCAAATAGGTCTTGTGCTAAAAATGTATCTTTAAATTCTTTTCTGTGCTTCTTTTTTTTCCATGAGAAATGATATTCCTGGACATTTGGAAATAATAAGGTAAAACGAATGAGAATTGAGTGCACCTGCAATGCAAGGATGTTTGGCTGTGTACATAGTATAAAAAAAAAACGCTTATCTAAAACCACTGTTAATCATCTTAAATTGCACATTTAGAACTAAGATTATCAAACACTTAAAATATGTAGGGAAAATGGCATACCATTTGCAGAATTTCAATTTCTGTTCGAAGAGTCTCATAGATACTTTCCCAATCATCATCTTTGTAATTTTCCAATTCTTTCTTAAGCCTATGTTCAAAAACAAAATATAAATCAGAGAACGGCTGTTTGGATTACGTTGTTCAGCCTTGGTCCCAGTTGTCAAGCTGACTTATGTGAGAGAACCCTCATTGATCTGTTTGCATGATCAAGACTTAAGTTTGCTAGTTTTGTAGTTGGCAGTCAATATGCCGCTCTCGTGCAGTATCACTGGATTTCATCCATCACTGGCAGTTGTGGTGGCAACGTGAGGAACCTCGAAAAACATCAGTTTAGGTTTTTGCAAAGTGTATCTCGACCAACAGTGCTTCATTAGACAGATTTCTAGAGTATGCTGTTATAAACCATGAAAGATTTATGGCCTCATTAGTCATCATTTTCCTTATTTAAACATGTGAGTTTGAGTGTTGATAGTTGGGAAATACCATATGGTCCTGTTCTTACTTTACTTGGGCATCCACTCGGAGCTGCTGGCGAGGACAGAGTATCGGATTAGATGGGGCCTCTGCCTGACCGCACGGGGCAGTTCTTGTGCAGCCCTTGTTGCGTGCCCCTCCGCAGGCTCCTTGGCTGTTGCTGCTGTTCTCTCCCCGCTGCTCCAGCCCTTGCTGACTGTTTTCCTAATACTCTCATACAGGAATTCTCTAACTTCTCTAAAAGGACTACTTTTAACAAAGGGATTATTCCCATTCAAGAGAGCATTGGGTTTTCCCCATTCTTTCAGGTTTATACGATAGCCCCTATGGCTTCTGTCTCTTGTAGGCATAAAGCAGTTTTTACAAATAGCTCCTGATTTTACCATCGATATGGAAACAATTAATAAAAACAAATGTTTTTATTCTCAATTGCTGCAGCAACTGAGTCACTGCAGCTCTTCTCCAAATATTTTCATAGAATGAAAAGAGATGGGGGGATTACCTAACGCTGTCTACAAACAAGGCTCGCAAATCCAGTGTTTTAAAAACCAGAAAAATAGAGTTTATTTTTTGGGGAAAAAGTCCTCTATAGAAAAAGAGATTCCAAGGGGAATATCAGTGTTCAGGAAACACTCAAGTCATTGGTCTTGCTAAAAGTAGAGGCCTAAACTTTGTACAACACTGACTATATTGGTTTAGATGAATGCTCTGTAGGCCAGGAGAAATTTTCATTGAGAGAAGCTCAGTTCAAGGTCTCAGATCAGCTTCTGATCTTGGTTAAATCAGGTTGAGTTCATTGCCTTCCCTCCTCGTTTTTTCTCTGTGCTCTCTGCTAGTGTGATTTTAGAACCCTAATTTAAGACTAAAACAAACCAAAACCAACCAACCAAAAAGCCCTGCTTTGCTGAATTTACTTTAACAGTTGTTTGTTTGTTTGTTTGTTTTTTAATCTCTGAAAAATGTTCTCATTGTATTCCACATTGGAACATTGATGCATAGCTTGTTTGCAGCTTGTCAGCTAAGAATGATACCCATCCATGTTTAGGTGTACACTAAGGACAAAACAATGAGAAAATAACTAGTAACAGTTGCTAATTTGTGTCTTGGGGTTGTGAATTAATTACTATTGATGATGTGCTTCTGTGAAGTTTTGCACATGGATTTTTAAATTTTATATAAAATATTTTACAGAACTTTTAAATGTGATGAAAGCACAACTCCTTATATAGCATCAGGTAGTGGTGATAAAAGTCATTTATTCTAATGTGGTGTTTAATTTTTACATTAATCAATTGATTTTGCTTTCAGGTCTTCCTTCTTTCTTATTTAGAAGCTAGATAATTACAGTATGTGCCAGGAATATTATACTCACAGAACAAGGGCTGTCTGTTAGGTTTCAGTCTACACAATTAATGCGCTGGAGATGCCTGACTTACTGAATAAATGATGAAGTTTTACCAGAAGGAATGTGAGACAATGGAACTATTCAAAATAATGCTTAACCTGGAAGCAGACTTAGCTTTTTTATTTTACACTTAAGATAAACAGGATACTCATATTCATCTTTTCACTATCGAATCAAATGTGCAAACCAATTATTCATGGAACTATGCTGTCTCGATGTAGGGCAGGTTATCTGTCACCGTTGGAAATGGAAAGAGATGTGCCTTTTGCCAGAACAAGAATGAATGTGACAATTATACCCTTCTTACAACTATGATAAAAAGCAAATCTGTTTAAAAAACAAAAGAACAACAAAAACTGAAGAGATAAATTATTTTTTCATCTTCAGCATCCTTTGTTCTTAATTTTAGGACTTTGATCTTCTAGAGGACAATCAAAGGTATCTTTAAACAACAGCCATTACACTGGACTGACGCTGTATTAGTAAGTTACAGAATCACAGGTAATGGGCTCTGATGACTAGCTGGGCTGGAAATGGCATAGTTGTGGAAGGAGGTTTGAAAAACCTTCAGGATAAGGCTATGTTTTATTATTGGTATTTAAATCAAGTAGGTGGGACAAAAGCATCAGATTTTTTTTTTTTTTCAGATGCTAGCTGGCCCAAGACTACGCTCAGCTATCAGTGGCCTGTTTTCCATTACTCTCAAATGCTAAAAGTGGCAAAGAGATGGAGATCACTGAAGTTGATCGATTTTGCAGCTTTGAAATGAGCACATCTATTAAATATCATTGGCGTTTGTGGTTGATATGCACTCTACTTGAATTTTAGCTGTATATGCAGAAGGAAAATTGGAAAAATAATTGTGAAATCAATAGTTGTTGGTATTATGAATTGAACTGGGATGAAAAAAATATTGTCAGATTCCTCTGAAAATCATCTACAGGTTCATAATACTGAACCAAGACTTAGTAGCCAAAACTTGCACTCTAAGAATGATTTTATGTAAAGAGGTCTCAAAGCAGAAATAGTTTGTGTGAATATGCATTTTAGAGGTCTTTTCGTCTCAGTGGAAGACAGATCCGACCTGGTAATTGTTGGGGTTGCAAAAGGAGCAGACTCTTTCTTGGCTGAGTTTTAATGAGACAAGAAAAATATTTTTCCTTGTTCTTCTCCTTGCCTCTGACTTGTGTCAGAGGCATTTTTTAACCATAAGTACGAGGGAGAACATTAGTGTATTATAAGCAGAACTGCTTAATTCTGGTATACAGGAAATAGAATTTATGACACAAAACTGGAAGCTCCCTAACTTCCAGAGTATCTATGTTGATTTTCCTGAACGTTATCAGAAAAGACAGGAGAAGCATTTATCCAGGTTTTAAGACTTTATTTAAACTGAAGAAAAGAATAAAGGACTGGTTTACTGTCTCAAGGAAAAGCAGAGCTAATAAATGCATTGGGGCCATTCCGTCTCAGTTCAGTACTGGGACTAAATTAATGTGTATGATTCTAAAGTGAGTGCAAGATTTTGCTGGGTATCTACAGTTTGCTACTAAATAGAAAATGCTATTGATACAGCTGAAAAAGTCAATGAATTTCACAGTATTATCAATTGATTGAGGAAAGGAGAAAATAAATCCTGAATGGAATTCAGTATCTCAAAACACAGCTCAAGCACTTTAGTTGAACAAATAAATTATAAAAGTATGTGCTCAATGGAGCAGAAATAGAATAAAAAATAAGATGTAGTAGTAATAATAAATACTAGCAAGAAGACAAAACTAACAAAAGCAAACACTATACTAGGAACTATGTAATGTAAATGAAAATAAATGGAATAACATTAAAGAAAAAACAGGGGAGAGATTCCAAATGAAGCATTACAAATAAAGTTGCCACATGGTATTCCAAGTGAGGTTGCCTTGACCAGCAATGTTAAAACTCATGTGTTTTTTGTGGGAAATAACTCTTGCTTTTATCTTTTCCACAGCTATATTTACTTTCATTGTTTATAGTTATCTTCTGATAACATAGTATGCTCAGGCCACTCTGCTTTGCTTCCAGGTATCTAGTACTGAAGCCCTTAGTACAAGTACATAACTAGCACTGTATATAATTACATTCCTCCTCTCTTTTATTTACTTCATTCTGCAAGGACTAAAGTTCTTATATTCCTTCACACTATTTTCTTAAAAACACTTTTTATTCCAAAGTTATTATTTAAAAAATTGGACAAAATCAGCTGTGACGGTAGTTACCTTCTTCCAGCTCTTATTTTTCAGCCCTATTGCTGTTATTTCTATCAGTCATTTCCTTACTCAAAATTTTTAAGGTGTCTTCTCCAGTTTAACTAACAGTTTCCCACATGGGATAATATCAAATACTTTACATGCATCTAGATGGATGATACTGCATTTTCTTTGTATAACCAATCGGTTTTCCTGTCAGAGGAAGATGTCATTATTCAGATTTGGTCTACGTCTTATAAATCCATACTGCAATTTATAATTGAAACTTTTTTTTAACATAACTCAAGCTATAATAGTTCCACTAGGTACTTCTATTAAAAAGGAAAGCTTAAAAAAATCTATTAGAAGATTGTCATTAAAAAACTCATTTTGAACCACATATATTACTCCAGAGACTGATATTTCCTGATTATAAAATTTAACATAAAATTAAATTGAAAATATTTTTTCAAAAACAGCAGAACCAAGGCCTTAGGCGGTCCACAGTTAGCATGAAACATTTGTTCAGCTCTATGGACGCATTTCTTGTAAGATTTAGATGAAAGAAAACATCACTTTTTCCTTCCTAATTTTGGCAATGGAGTTTCTCTTTCTGTATTCCAAAGTTTAAGAAGCAGTTCTATATTTCTTGGAATTATGCAATATGTAATGCCTTGAACTATTTTTACAAAGGGAGCTGACCGTGCATTTCCCTTTGCTACTGTGATTATGAAGTAGAACAGAAATTCAGGTTTTGAAGAAAAAAAAAAATCCTTAGTCTACCTTTTAGAATAATGTGAAGAATGTAAATTTTAGGTAGAAACTCTCTGCTCTTAGTCTATATAAACTTCAATTAAAATTATTTCTAGGTTGCTTTTCGTAAGACAATACACAAATTTAAATCGTGAAACAAGATAGTTAATACAGTAAGTAAGTAGAGTAAATATAATAGTTGAATGCCATAGTTAGGAATTTGTTGGTATCAGTGAAAGGCTCTGCTTGGTTCTGTATTGTTCCACTTAAGTGATGCTACTTGCCACCAGCCTGGGAAATGTGACTCAAGAGAGCTGTTGCCAGTGTTCTCTCAAATTTCTGTGTGTGGGGTTGGCATTAGCAGAGCAGATGATGACATTCTTTTATTTTAATTGCACACCTTTTCAGAAAAAGCCCTCTTAAAGGTATCTCTGTGTTATGCATCCAGATCATGAGACTTGTGACTGTCAGGGAGCCCACGTTGACGAATAGGGTAAAGTGTCTTGAAGAGAGAGAAAGCAAGAAAGGGAATTTTGTATGTGTTTGTTTTTTGGATCTATTACTTTGTTTATAGCATTTTACAACTGAAAATATTCAGTGATACTGAAGCAAAACCACTTCAAGTTCATGCCAGAAAGAAAGCACTTTATGCTGTCAAGACCAGTATGAAGGATGCTGACAAGCATGAAGAATTTAGCTTTTAAGACTAACAATCAAGATGGCATCATTAACAAAAACCTCAGAAGTTCTGAGTGAAAATTATGCAGCTAAAATGTACTGCAAGTCTAAATTAACAATATATAATGCAAAAAAAAACAAAACAAAACAAAACAAAATAAAAGCCTGTAACAGTCTTTAATTGTATTGTTATTTTCACAAGAGTTGAGGGAATTCAGGTTGTTATAAATTTGAATATTTATTTCTCTTAATGGCTTAAAGTGGGCTTCAAGTCTCTTATTTTCCTAGTCTTTTTTTTCCTCCCTCTCATTAGCTTTCCAGAATCTTACTAGTTACTAAAATGGAACAGTAAGCAAAGTAACAGAGTTTCAGTATTTTAAATTTCTTTGCATGCTCAGTAACATTTTAGTATTTTGTGAAAAAAAAAGTTTCAGAAAGAGAGAAAAAGTTTAAAGAATACACTCATTAATTTCAGTTCAATAATAAATTAAGCCAAATCACAACGTAGTTCAGCATAAGAAAAAGCCTAACACTGAAGATTGCACTAGAAAACTTCAAAATGCTGTATAAAAAGCATCATTTTTAATGAAAAAAAAATCTTAAAAAAAAAAAATAATTGAGTAATTCTTTTACCACTGAACATTCAAGCCTGTATATACAGCAGTCAGTATATCCCACATATGTGCTTGGAACGTAACTGGAAGTCAAAGGTTTGGTGTATCTTTTTATATGCAAAATGCAGTGTACTTTATACCTTATCTTGAATTTGTAGTCATAGCAGTCTGTCAAGAAGGGAGTTAGAGAGTCAACACTGTAGAGTTGTAAGATTCTTTGAGCAGGTTGATCTCAAAAAAATAAATAAAAATGAAAGCAGCTATCAAACTATTGAAGCATGTGGAACGTTCCTAGTTGTGATGGGGATGATTAACTTAGGTACAGAAAATAGTTTTTTCATCTACTGTATGTGATAACTTTATGCAAGGACAGTATGATTGAAATTATGAAAGTTCAGGAGTTAGTGATGGGCAGAGTATAGCAGCGGGTCATGGAACGTGGCTTCTGCCTTTGGTAGTACAGCTGGCAGCAGTTCTCCCTAGCTAACAAGAAGGTAGAGCACTCCCTGATCTCAAACTTCATTGACCTGAAGATTCAGGATGCTGGTAGACTTGATTCCTTTAACTTAGCTGGAATGGTTCAGTGCCTTAATTGCTACTACCAAATTTTGGCATGAGGGTTATTGCTGGCACAGTTTAGAATCATTACGGGTCATATGACTCCTCCCAGTGGATTTCAGCATGAAATAAAATCATGTCGTTGTCAGTGTTTTGTCAGAAAACATTCCTTCTAGGGAAGGGCTCGAGCGAGAAGCACAGAATTGAAGATCTATTAAAATGCTGGATTTTGAAAGTGTGCCTTTTGGTACTGCTGTATCTCATAAAAATAAAATAAAATAAACCATAATATATTTTTCTCTAATTTTTGGAAAAGTACATACTCAAAATTTTCTTTAGTCCTTATCCATAACTATATCTGTACTCAATATTTACATTTCGGTTAGCTTTTTCCAGTATCTTATGTGTATTAGAACAACCTTGTAAATGCAATAGCAGTATCTGGTGGAATTAACAGTGTGAGCTTCTCACAACCTTTGGTAATTCTTTGATGGATTTGGGAGAAATTTTATGAAACTGCAGATATGGTATAGGGCATTTTTCTCAGATCAAAGATAAATTGCTGTAATTTGAATTAGCTGGCTACACTCTTCAGGTGAAATGCAATTTACTTTAAGATATATACTTAATTGTAATGAAGATTCTTGCCTTGCCAGCTACTTTTGATATTGATTTTTAAGCTGGGACTAGGTATGTGATCCAATAACAGACTTAGAGGGTGGCCTGGGAGCTACATATATCAGGTTATTGATGCTGACTGTCTCTCATGTTTGTTCTAAGGAAGCATTAAACACGTTGGTATTTTTGCCATTTAAAAATGTTGTGGCTTCCTACACAATAAAAAAGACAGAATCAAATGTTGTGCTTTATAGAAAAAGTATGAATTTTTGATCCACGCTGCTTGTGTTATGTCAAAGTATTCCTCTCTTTATAATGTATGCTAAATATGATTTTCAGTAAAAACTAAAACTATATTCCTGCAACAGATTCTGTATGAGGGAAGGATAACTGGGGGGGAAACAGAAGGTGTGGGGGAGAAGCCTTCATTAAAGAAAAACCTGGTCTTCTTGATGGCCTCCTTTTAAGCACTGTAGGGCAGTTAGGTCCTCCCAGAAGGACTATATGTACTGTATTATTTGTAACATACTGTAAATTCCCTTTCATTCTCTTAATTCAATAGTTCAGATGAAGAAGTCATGAGTAGGTTTAAAAAATAAATGGTAAGAGGTGTACAAGAATAAAAAGGTGTGGGATGTGGGATACTTCTAAACAGCACAGCACTGTGACATAGAGAAGCAGAGAAACGAGGATTGCCTGCGTAGCTCTACTGAAAAGCAGAATCTATTAGTGCTGCCAGAAGTGCAATGACATAGCTCTGCTGCTTCTGGCAGCTGAGGTAACTTGTTCAAAGCTATCTTTCTCTATCAAGCAAAGAGCTTTTGCACATATATATGAGACCAAAGGCCAGAGCAAGATAAAAGTATGATTTAGACAAATCTGTCATAAATTATGTCCAGTATCTGAAATGAAAAAAATATCTTAATATAAACAAACTTCAGTATATTGTTACACCGTAATGAGTGTTTGCTTTTCGTGACAGTAGTAACAATAGTAGCACTTTATATTTTGCAGTACATGCGATTATCAAATAATGTAAGTTAATCCTGACCACAAAATTTGGCACTTCATGAAGTAAAAGATCTCATCATCCTTCTTGCTTTAGCTGTAAATGACATTTGATGTTTTTCTAGTTATTAAAATTCAGCATATTTTGTCCCCTGTTTTGTCTTCCACCTGGGTAAAAACAAAGTGTAGTTCCATGGAGCTGTAATTAATTTTACTAGGTAAAAAAACAGACATCATGTATGGGCTTGAATGACTTGCCTGGGACATCACAGTGGATCAGTGGCAGAGCTGGGGATTTAAAGTATTGCTGTGTGCTACTTCTGTAACTTACACACAGGAAACCTGTTACAGAAAACTAATTATGACAATTTGAATATTAAGTGACATTATGGCAGTAAACTAATCCATGGGAAGTGTATTATTTAGAAGAAAGCTGACAACCTCATGTATCACAAAACCTAATATATCATGGTGGAATGAATAATGTAAAGGAGTGAATTATAACGGCCTGTCTTACAGCTGCAACAGAATTGCAACTGTTATTATTATTTACACTGTCCTGTATGTATATGTTGAATGCAAAGTTTTTGCTACTGTATGCGGAATTGTAAGCTAATTAATTTTTATGTTGAGGGAATTTTGGCTATGTCTCAGCGCCATGTAAGAGGTTGTAGAGTTAGTATTAGGGCTGATATATCATTTTTGTTTCAGAAACTGGTATTGAGCAAAAAAACTGGTCTTTAACAAATCGTCTTTCAGAAAAATGCCCAGAGTTCCCTGCTAAATTTTACTTCTTCATTGAACGATTTCAGAAAAATACACTATATTTATTTCAGTCAAGAACAAATAAATGTATAGGAGAAAAGGGTGATGTTACAAAAGTTCTGTTTTCCCTAATAATTTCTGTTAGAGAATATTTTGAACCAGCTCTTCTAAGAGGAGTTTGCATTGTCTATTAAATATTTTTAAATACCCATAGGCACTTTCACATGGAGCACCATAGAATTAGAAAAAGAGTTACTTTTGTGATGGGGGGCTTTTTGCATTGAAACTTTTTGTTTTGTTTTGTTTTGTTAAAGTTCATTACATGCTTCTGTGTATGGTGAAAATGTAAATGTCACACCTGAGCAAGCCGACAACAAATGAGTCATGACGACTCACTTCCTGGGGAGCAATATTGACTATTAAGGGAGACTGTGCAAGGTCTTCTGTCTTGTTTAAATCTTCAAGATTTTGTTGTAAACTAGCTTAATTAGAAGTCAAACTAGAACTGATGGCAGGGATAGCAGAGAAAATAAATCTGCATTAAGTTCAGTGCAAAGCTCACCTGATCTAAAGGGGTTTTTGTGGCCCATCCAGTCCATCATCATTCAGCCAGTCAGTACATATAGCATGATGGGTAGTTCATCAATATTCTCTGTACCACCACCACTATTTTTACAAAGACTGAAGAAACCTACCACCCACGGAGCAGGTTTTGCTCACCCTCCAAGTATGACTGTGACTTCTTTGCAAATACTTTCAGTTTTTAGTTAATTGCAGCACGTATGTAAGGGTGAAAGGCTGTAATAAACAAAGGGAATTTGTGTTCTGTAATAAACACAATTGGTTCCTCTGATTTCCAATTGTATAGGAATATACAAAATATAGTAATTACTACTGGAACTGGAACTACAGACCTACAATTAAATTTAAGAATCTCCTAACATGAGACTCTTACCTTAAACATTCAGGATCGGTCTGAGGTTTTTCAGTGACTTGGGCTTTCTCGGTTTCTAAATCTTTTGTTGTTCCTTCAGCCTCCTTGATTAATTTCTCAAGGTCTAAACATACATTTATAATGTCGTTATTATTTTATTAATCATGCATATTCAAATGACAGTCTGCATTTTCTAAATTTATTTATTTTTTTTTTTTTTCTGTGAAACCGCTTGTGGGATAAAGGCACCTGAATAATGAACATGTTTTATTTTAGTGTTGTAATCGGTATATACATTACAAGCTTTTAGAAAAACTTGTTCACTTTCCCAAACAACCTGTGACCAACCATATTTATAGCCTATCCTTCCTAGCTCATTTACTGTTACATGTTAATTATATATTTGCAAAAAAAAAATTAAACCATTTCTTACATTTTATTTTTTTTAACCCAAATTTCAAAATAATTCCTATTGCCTGTCATAACCTATGAAACAGAACCTTTCTTGGTTCTCTCTGTATAGTTGTTTCTTTTATTGGGGTTCTTGCGTATTTGACATCTTCTTGCCAGTCTGGTGTGTGGATCTGTTTTTTTATGCATTGCCTTTAATACACATATGTCAGTAAAAAATAACAGTTGAGTTTAGAACTCAGAGACAGTTTTGGCTTGGTCATCTATCAGCCCAAGCCATGTTGCTTAAACGTTTGAATTTTAGTAACATTCTTTAATTACAGGTTAATGGTTTGTAAAAAACACTTAGGTTGATTTTAAATTCACTTTGAAACAGGTAATTCTTCGCTTAAGTATTTGTCTTACTAGCAAAAGTAGGATGTTCTTTTTCGTATTTATAGGTTATGATTCCGCAAAACTGTATGCCTCACTATCAGGGACATTCAATAGAAATCTTAATGAACTCCACAATACTTGTTACAAACATTTTAAAATGATGTATTACATAACATAAACTATGAAAAATCTTATTTCTACAACTTCTTTTTGCTGAGAAAAATAACTTGACAGAAAGGATCCATTTATCAAGACAGAAATAATTACCATAACGAGCGATTATCAAGCATACCTTTGAGTTCACTTTGGAGAGTAAATAATTCCTGCTTTAACTCATTCTTCTGCAGCTGGAGAGCATTTAACTGAACACTGTTATGTTCCATTGACTCCATTTCTAAGATTAAAATAATATATTTTAAATTAAAATGCATTACAGTTTAAGTCTTCATAATATAAACTTAAATACTCTTTATGACTTCTACTCATCTTTATCTATTGAAAAAGAACCTTAAATACACCCCAAATCAGTTGTATGAAATCCAGCTCACAGGAAATACGTTATGTAATGTATTCCTCATTGTGAAAAGAAATGTTTTTTAATGTTCCTAAGATGTTTACATATTTTGTTGACTGGGCATAAAAATAATTGCAAATCTTTTGCTTTAGAGTTACTTCAGCTATAAAGGAAGATGACTTATTGAATAGGTGGTAAATAAACACCTTTCAGCAGGACTAAAAGAAAAACACCTCAACATATTTTGTTTAGTATTACGGATGCTTGAACCAGAATGTTGAGAAGTCCTCAAATAATTTGCTTGTTATTAGTTATTTTATCCTGTTCACTTAAGTGCTGGTAGTGTGCTCAGGACTGACTGCAGCAGTCAGAAAGCCAGGGATGTATCTCAAAATGTGCAATTTGAAGAGGATGTAATCGAGACAGCTACTGAACCCAGAGAAGGAGGTTAGTCATCTTTCTTGTTCTGCTGATCTAACCTTCAAGAGACCATTTGACTGATCAGATTTGTCTGAATATATAATTCTATCAAATAAATTAATCATTAAAAATAATAGATGCCACCAAATACAGACTTTTTTTTTTTTTTTTTTTTTCCCCCGTTGTAGATCAGAATCAGAGACATCAAATACAGAAAGGACGTATAACCAAATCCAAACTCAGATAGACAGTTTTATTTCAGTGACTTTACATCAGAAGTTATGGAATACAAAGTGCTGACACAATGAATCACGAGACTGGAAAAGACTTTGAGGGATCATCTGGTGCTTTCTTCCTCCTGAAGGCTACAACATCAGCTATACCTCTGTCACTTCTGACAGATGCTTGTAAAACCTTCTTTTAAAGACGTTTGGTAATGGAGAATCTACAATTTCCTAAGGCAATTGTTTTAATTGTTCGCTCTTCTTATTTCTATGAAAGATTTCTCAAACAGCCAGTAGACGCTCTCTTACTGTTTTTAAGCTTGTTGCTTTATATCCAGTTCACTACAGGTATCAAGAATCACTTTCTTTTTTTTACAGAACCCTTTAAACATTTTAAGACTGGTACCCATCTTCCAGCAATCTTTTCCTCCATAGCTGAAATAGTTCAAATTCTTTCCTTTTTTCCCCTATGTCCTCCAGATCTCTGATCACTCTAACTGTTTCCATGTGGACTGTCTCCACTGGGTCCACATTTTTTCTTGAAACGCAACATCCAAGACTAGATACCAGTACTCCAGCTAAGAATTTAACTGCCCTAAATAAAGTGAAAGATTGTTTTGCATGTCTTAGAGGTCAGAATTATGTTTATGTGTCTCAGTATGGTGTCGATATTCTGATGTCATTGACTCGTGTTCAGCTTGTGATCCATGATGACTCCAATGCCCTTGCTGAAGGATTGTTTCTCAGTCTGACTCTATTCTGGGAAATCTCATGTCTTAACTCAGAGAGAAACTGTGGCTATAAAGGACCAGTCATACCAGACAACTCTGCATATAATTTTTTGAAGCTAAGAAAATTTACAAAATTCAACCAAAGGTGATTATAATCATTGCAAACCTAATATAGTATGTTATGTATGGCAGTGCTAGCTGACATTAGACACTGGGAGCAAGTTTTGCAGATCTGCTTCTCCCTCTCATGTCTGGAAATGACTGAAGAGGTTGAAGAATAGAAAAGGCTTTAATGATCTTTTTTTAACGTGGTATGGCAGACCACTCTCTTTCAGTTTAGTGCTAAGAGATAGTTCCAGACAGCAGGAGAATATGATTAAAATTATTGTTTTGCACACCTCTGTTTTATTGATTTGCATTCTCTGGTAATCCAAGATGAAATCATTTAATGTAAGACTTACCATTTTTTAACAGAGCTGCCTCATTCTCTAAATCATTTATTTCAGTCTTGACTCTTTTTTTAATCAGAAGATCTCGATTACTTGTTAGTCCATATTCATTGTTAAACTCTGTTATTTCCCTAGCAAAATTATCTTCCTCTTCGGTCATTTTTCTCTTTGCATCTGTCTGAAAAACAAACAAAAAAAAAAAAAGTGAAAACCGAATATTCAGATGAAAAAAAGAAAGTATTTGTTAAGCTAGGCAGAGTGAAACATACTTATTGTTTATCCTTAAACTTTACACATGCTATGTATTTATTTTCCTGACTTATGAGAACATGAAAATGGTCTACAGCTCTATCATTTTGTCTGCTGTCAGAATCTTTTTTTTTTTTTTTTTTTTTTTCCTGACAAAGTGGAGGATATATTCTTCATAGAAAAACATTTTAAAAATCACCAGATTGTGTTATGGACTTGTGTCAGCAGTTTTAAAGTTCAACTCATTATTGAAATTAGTAGCAGGTTCTGTTTAAAGTCAGTAGCATAGTATGGCTATTCTTTTTTAGACTGTTATTAAATTAATTAAAGGTGTTGTCTATTCCTGTGCAGAAGGCATGACTGATTGCAATTAAATAAATTTCGCATTTTTTCAGAGGATAGTATTTTTTTGCCTTTTAACTGAATAATATTACTCTGATATTTGTGATGATAATGGTGATTCATAATGAATGTTGAAAATTCAGCTCTGTTGATGTGAAGTACAAATACATATGCAGAGGAGAGTACTCATGCATGGATTTACTTAGTATCTAAAGACTCAAGGATCCACGATGAAGAAAGCGAAAGGCAATATTCAGGTTAGCGTAACAGTAAATTAAAAAAAAATATTGTCTGTGTGTTGCAAGTAGCTACCTTTTAAGAGGTGGCTAAGTGTTTGTGGCCTCAAAGAGATTATGTGGAATGTTGTGATTCCTAAAACATCCTATTGGCCTCCCTGAGATTTTCCTTTGATACTTCTCAATCTGCTTTATTGTGGTTGAGGAAGTCCAAATTAAGGTGTGATTTTGCTACTTTTCTTCTACAAAGTAGTTAATATGTCAGAATTGGAATTCAGTCATATATCAAAAATTAGAAACTGAAGTTAAGAATGCTAAATCAGCATTGTTGATAAAAGGTAGTACACTTTACCTTTAATCACTGAGCTGAGAACTAAATTTAAAATTCAAAGTGAGAATTTAGACACGTTTACATCTTAAGTATGCTAGAGTTAAAAATAAAAAATAAAAATGGACTATTCAGATTTATAACATTAATTCTTCCATACTTTCAAGTTTAAAGCTGAATACACTCATACAGTACAAACAAGCTGCTTAAATGCTGTAGCTGGAAACATACAAAATTTTTCTGAAGAGTGCTTCTTTGATTAGTAAGTTCAGCTTTCTGTTTCTCTAAGCTGTCTTCATGTTTCTTCAGAATTTCTAAGAAGAACATTTTTTCAGACAGATGCTGAACCTTGCAATAGAAAACAAAGTTATGAAATAAGGTTATTGTTTTATTATTCCATATACTTTCATATTGGAAATAGGGATCTAGGCCCAGTTAAAACACAGCTGGTGTAGCTGCTGGACTAGAAAAAACATAGCAGCTCTCTTTTTTTTCCCCCAGTAATCTTTCATTATACCACTAAGCTTTGGAAAAATTTCCTCTCTTTAAAAAAACAGATTTGGTGTTGGCCATTCTATCTAAAATAATATTTTTTTAAGTTTGCCCAGGTCAGACAAAACATTTGGAGGTTAAAAATAGGAAAAATATTGATCACATAGAATATTTTACTCAACCTTACAGTGTCCTCCATCTTGTTGCGTACGGCCCATCTCATAGCAAACCAGAAAATAATATTAGAGGGTCAGAGGTCCAACATCATTGTTCTGATGGAAGTTACCTGAATGGCTGTATATGTCATCAGCTCTGCAGTGCTAGTATTGCATAGGTGAAGGAGGAACAAAGCTCACTTTTCTTTCTTTATTTTATTTTATTTTATTTTATTTTATTTTATTTTATTTTATTTTATTTTATTTTATTTTATTTTTTTCCTGAGAACAACTGCTGGAATTCTTATCCAAAGAAATATAATGGTAAGACTGTTGATAGTCTAAGGACAGTTTGGTCATAAGGTCCTCCCCATGCCCACCACCCATACTTCTAGTTTGCATATAGCTTTATTTTTAGTTTTATTCATTTTAAATGTTAATTTATCTGATAGAAGATATAAATAATATAGATGATTTGGAGAGTTTACAGACGAAGTGCATCTGTTATCAAAAGGAGGAAGATAATGGAATCAAATTCCTAAGACTAGTGTGAGACAATCAGAAAGGAAAAGACCAGACTTTTTCCTTGTCTCTAATATGTTTGGCACGATAAGCGTTAAGGAGGTGCTCGCCTCAGCAATATGTATCTTGCATCTTAATTCAAAGAGAGTAGATGATCTTATACCACTGTAATTATATTATTGAATATAACTAACTGCAGTGTAGTTTCTCCATCTGTACGATGCCTACTTAATCTATATCTTTGCAATAGATTTTTTTTGAAGAAATCATTCAGCCATGAAAGGCAAAATGCTATAATTCAGGTTGTTATTACATGCTACCTGATTTTACAGAACAGAGGAAATAAATAGAATTTCCTGGGAACCTTTGGTTGACCATAGGCAGTCTCTGTGAAATAGTTGTCAAAACACTTTTAAATTCAGTCTCATCTGCTTGCTCAGGCATAAGTCCTTTTGCATGCACATGCTTGGATATCTGTGCTTATAAAGCACAGTTATTTGTTGTGGGACAAATTGAACCGCGTTAGCTGAACAGCAATATTTAATGTTATTTGAATTATGTAAACTATTCTAGACATATGTAAATTTAATTCCCATATTGAAAAATACATTACTTTAAATAATTTAAATATCTCTATAATATTTAAACGAAAATACGGTCTGATTGAAATGCATTTTTCCATTCCATTTACTTTTTGTATCATGTCCTATATATAAATGAATCAATGTCAGAATAAACAGGCAAGTAAAGTATACTTTTGTGGACACCAGTTAGAATATTATTAATCCTGATGGGTAAAGCACTTAAGATTTAATTAGGAATAATTCTTCAGGTCTTTCCATTAGCCATTTACAATAATAGCTCTGCTCCTGGGACATTCTATACCTACCACATAAACCTTGATTGTAAATCACAATGCATCAATAACAAATTAGTAGTATAAACATAAAATACTGATGTTCATAAATAACTGTAGGAGGAAGGCTACAAAGGACATTATCTAACAAACAACACCCAGCCATCTGTGATAAATTTAAATAAATTTAAATAGTAAATAAATTACTATTTAAAAGTTATTTTGGGCTCTGAGATTATTGCATGCATAAATGCAAACATGTGACTAACTGCTTGCAAGATTATAGTCTCAGTTTACAACAGTAAATATTTATATAGTTGTTCTTTTTTTTTTTTTTTTTTTTTTTTTTTTCCTGACCCCATCACAGTAATGTTGTATTTACTACACATAGTATATAGCCTTCAAAAAAGGACAGAAGAGCCTGATTTTGGAAAGATGACAATCATCCCCCAAAACATTTATTTTTGCATCTAGGTGAAGTAATTCCCCAAAGGTTTGTGAAGTTATTTAATTAATAGTTATTTAAATTACAGGACAAAACAGTTTTAACTTCAAAGGAGACTCCATAAGCTTTCTTGTTGTGCATACACATTCCACCAATGCAGGTACTTAAGAGCACAAGGATGATATTTAGACTTCATTTTCAGGCACAAGCAAATTGATTTTTACATCATTTTTACTGACAGGTATTAATGGTGAAGAAGTTCTGCAAAATTGAAAGTTTATATCTAAACCTATGTCTTCCATTTGGATAAATGGAAAGCATAATAAAATCTTAAAAGCACCAAATAGATTTGGAAACTTTCCCATGTCTTCAGTGTCCCTAGCAAAACTCTAAGGCCTGGTATAATTGTGAACCCAGGAATCCCTAGTATGTGACTCAAGGTCCTGTGAAGTAAACACAATGAATTTTTCCATATATTCTCTGTGAAATAAATAAAAACTTTAAGGAATGGCAGGGGGCAAAATAGGGATGATTTCCAGACCGCTGAATGAATGTGTATGTTAAAAGAGCAAGTGCTATAACAACCTCCAAGACTGTTGAGTCGGGGCTGCTCACGCTGTGCCTCAACAGTTAATCTGCTCCCTGCCCAGCTCTTTTCCAGGGGAACAGGCATGACTTCATGCGCATACATGCTGTCTTCAGAGATTCCATATTTTGGAAGTATTATCTGGAAATGTGTCTAGCCTTGAGGTGAGAAAGTCCCTGAACACATCCAGAGGTCAGTCTGAAGTTTGGCACTTGTGAAAGCCATAGACACCTTTGCCCTCATGATATACATACATTTTCTGGCAATGATCACTACAAAAACACAACAAGTTTTCTCAATGTTGTCTCACTCACTAGGTGAAGTGTATGCCTTGAAAATAGTTATGAATCTATTTCTGAAAAGAATAGATCGTGTGCTTGTAAATGTAATGTATTTCATTATAATGTGTACTATAAATATGCCTGCTTACCTTAGTTTCTAATGTTATTTTTGCCGTGCTCAGCTCTTCTTTTATTTGCTTAATTTTTTCATGATGTCTGTTTATGTCGAATTTAGCTGCAACACAACAAAAACCCATAAGCACACGTTATATAAAAACATGCCACTGGCAAGAAGCAGACAGAGTGGTTTTCCTAGGATCCTCTGGAAAATGGAGGGGCCATTTCGGGTGGTCAGTGGAGCTGCTCTACCCACAAGATGTCAGCCATGGGGCTGACCTTGTTGGATGAGGCGCCTCTTTTCCCCCGCCTGCTTCTCTGTGAGCTGGATTTGCTGGAACAAAGCATCCAGGTTCATTTCTGGCTTTTTGTGGGCAAGCTTTCAGGTGTGTGAGGGCTCTCCAGGGCTCACTGCCTTGTGGAGGGCTGGCTGCTGAAAGCCAGGGATGTCCTGAGGGAAGCTGAGGCCCAGCCACAGCCCTCAGGGCTCAGCCCCAGGCCCTGCCAGGCCTCGTCTCTGCCCTCTGGCTTTGGCCTCCCTGGGGATGGCTCCTCCAAGGGTCTGGAAAGAAACTCCAGGCCATGGATTGAAAGACAGGACCCAGCTGTAGCAGAAGAAATTATGAGGGACTGTGGAAAGTGTGGGGTGGTGAGGATTAACCCTGGGCAGAGGGAAACGTGAAGAGCTGGCTACGGGAGGGTGCATTGGCACAGCAAGTGTTGAGAGAGCCCAGGCAGGGAATGGAGAAAACGCAGGCACAGAAGCAGCAGAGTAGGGGCAGGACATAGAAGATATTTGGCTATTCTAAAGGCATCTGACTGGCTAAATCTTGTCAAACTTGAGTGCGTTTGTGAAATGTTGATTCTGACCCAGAGTTTGGGGAGTTTTGATCAAACAGCTCTGACTTTATTTCTCTGGGGCCAAATGATTTATATTGTTCTTGTGTTCAAAAGCTGGTTTGATTTTTTTTTTTCCTTCCCCCTTCCTTTTTTTTTTTTTTTTTTTTTTTTTTCCTGTGGAGTGTTCACCATCCATTTTTAATAATGTAGCTGTTCAGATTTATTTGTGTTTTGAAGATTGATGCCTAACCTTAGCAGTTACAGAAGTAGGCTAAAATCTAAAATTGTCATACAATTCCCAAGAAGACAGTAAAGCTGACTACATAAAAATGAAGTTTCTGTGATCAGGCTCAACTCAGCTTCATCACTGTTAACGCGGAAGGACAGAGTTTCTATCCTAGCTGGGCTTTGTACATAAGGATCTGAGTCTAGCCTGTTACACAGTCTTTTGGAGCAGTCTTGCAGATGAGATTATTGTGCTGCTTTTTGGTTTGTACATTACTGAATGGAATACCTGGAAATGTAAAAAGCTATTTGCAAATATAATTCGTATCACAGAATTTGTTCCTACGTCTTGAAAAGAACTAACTACATTCCCTTCAAGGCGTACCTATGCAACGTTGGCCTATTTGCTTTGAGGTAGAGAAGGCCTGGAGGAAAGGAGCTCGATACCCTTCCAGCCTTTTAAACGTTGAGGAAGATTAGGGTTATTGACAGTCTTGTTTTGTTTAAGAGTTTTCCTCAGAGGAGCTACTGTCAGAATAGACTGCAGCAGCAAAGTTCAGAAATTAGAAGATCTTTGACCACAAAAAGCAAAGCAATATACATGTGAGTACAAATGCCTTGGTAGTGAAAAAGCTGTTCTCATTTTGTAGAATGAAACTGAGAATTCTGTAAAAATGTTATGTTACAGCATTTATTACTTAAAAAGCATCATGTTATAGCTGGTAGTGTGCTATAAAATGGTGCTTTTAAAGAGAAGACATTGCTCTATGTGAGAAAGAAAATGTGAGTTCCGATGAAATTTAAAAACCTGAAACGAGCACATTATGTTGCAGGAAATGCAATTATTTTTTAAAATGGAGCAAAGTGCAACTGAAGGAGAAGAGTTCACAAAAGTGAATTTAGAAAATGTTTCAGAAGTGAAGCTTCCTACCCAAAGGCCAACGCAAAAGCGGATGAGTCAAGCGGGAACATTTGGTGATTGAGACAGTGATTTGTTACACAGGTCTGATGAGTGAAAAAGTCATTTTACAAAATTCAAGAAAATGAACTGCTCTATCACTGGATCAAGGAGAAAAGAAAATGAAAAGCATTCTTTGAAGTTTTTGAGACTTGACTGCTTTTGTGTTTCAAACTGAAAAAGCTGCTCTTGGCTGGGGTAGTGTTCAGTGTCACTTATTAAAGAAACGACTGTTTTTTTCGTGGAGGGTGCTTCAATGTCTCTAATTATGGCAAAGGAACTGCTCACCCTAGAAAGAAGAGTCTGGCTCCAACTATACTTCTCACTGTCTGAGAATGACCATTCAGCATGATTAACAGTTCAGTGAAGATTCCTTCAGAGACTGAAAAAAATACAAAGTGGGACAAGTCTGAAATTAAGCTTGATAGCTTTTGACTCCTACAGATATGTGCTTGATTTTACATGTAAATAACTCATCAGTTCAGGATCGTAGAAAGCAAACCATGCATGTGAAATGTACAAGTGCTTTCAGAATCAGGATAAGGGCCAATACTTCAAAGGTGTGTAGTTACCTAGCTCTCCTGGAAACGGATGAGATAGTATGACCCCAAATGTTTATAAATAAAAGTAAAATGTGAATTACCTTTGCTTGACTCCCACTTCTGCAAGGTATAACATCTTTTATAAATTGCTAGCTGTTAGAAAGGTGACTTTAATTTTACTCTTCTGGTCATATCAGTATGTCCTAATCTTAATCTATATCTGTATCTTAATCACTGTGCTGTAATCAGGTCATGTCTTTCTAGTGTACTTCAAAATTCGTAATTGCCCTTTGTAATCAGTCTGCTGTGCTAATAGTAAAGTTTTTTTATGAGTTTCTTCTCTAGTTTGTGTAGAAAGAAGGAAAGAAAGATTTTGTTTGTAATTTCAAGTCAGTTTAAAAATATTTCTCAGTGTAATTTATTTCTAAATTCTGCATTCTCAGATTATTTCAAAAATTGGTTTTCTGAAAGCCAAAGATGAAGGAAGCAAATGTAAAGCAGTGGCAGGTTATAGATAATACAATATGGTCTTCACAGTAAAAAATACATAGTGGGAGCTCAAAATTACATTATAGTAGTTACAAATCATTTTTTCTCTTTTATTTTTAACATTATCAATATTACTTTTTCCATATAAAAATGACTCTGATTTTGAACTGTTGTATTTATATCAAACCGCCTTCACAAGCTACATCTTTTTGTTCTTCCTTTGATTTTGGTGACCTTTGTGTTTGCCATCTATTTATGCCCTAACTTTTTTTCTACCCTATATGAAGGAAAAAAAAATACATCTGTAGCATAAATCCATACCTATCATTTCGTGTTCAGGGCTGAAGTCTGAGCTATCCTTTACTGCGAAATAGCGTATCTATATATTAAAGAAAGAGCACTAACCACTTGGAGTGTGGTGTTGAGCAGCAGTGCTGGTGGAGGGAGACCACTAATAATGAGAAACCCAGTAATTATCTAGCAAAAGTAAGCATAAAAAATAGCCAACATTCAAAATTAATTTGATAAGGTGCCTTTTAAAATCAAAGCTTTAGCTCTACTATTAATAGCATCATTGTTAAAGCACAGCAAGGCATTTCAATGTAATATGCAATAATAGTAAAATGTAGTAGAGAAGCTTTAATGCAAAAAAACAACCAACCAACCAAAAAAAAACACATTTTTTTTTGTTCCCCCCCACTGATCACCCATTGCATGGCTGGCGAGCCTGGAGCTGTTCTGCTGCTTCCATCACCTGGTTCCTTCCCAGGCTCAGCAGGACTCTGGTCCCCTGAGCAGACTCAGGGGACAGCAGAACTCAGTGATCTCTGCTTAAATATGAGTTCCTAATGATAATAAAAACCGAAATAAAAACTTCAGCTATTTCTGAAAACCTGGAGCAGGACAGCAGAGGAGAAGAATATTAAAATGCACTAATAACCTATAATTTATTGCCTCTCAAACCCCTGATGAATGCAGATTAAACACAGCCTAGTCATTATCTCTGAAAGAGCGAGAGCAAACCACCAAGCCACAGGCTGGAAGCTTTCCATTTCTAGTGGACTCCTCAGCAAGGGACTCATGAATGCACACTCTTGTTTCCTCCTTTTAACAGGGAGGAAACTACAAAAATCCATATAATAATAATAAAAAAAAGGGGGGGGAGGGGACGGGGGGGGGGGGATGGGACATAGAAGTAAATCCTTAACAGGCTACATGCAAACAGCATATCTGTCTGTGCCCAAAGTTCCTATTTGTTTCTTTTTCAGGTGACAAAATTGTGAATTAGGGGAAAGTCATGTGTATTTATAATTTGTTAAAAAGCACTCTAAGAAGCAAATTTGTACTCCTCCTAACATGTCTGGTTGCAATGGAGAATTCGCTATACTCTCTTCCATTTTGTTAGGAATGTAAACAACTTCACAACAGATGTTCTTTAGAAGGAGAGAGCCTGCTATTTGCATTGTGATATCTCCATTTGAGTCTTATATCCAAGAGTTTGTACAATTCCATCTGGAAAGGCTTCAAGGATCCCTTGAGTAACAAAAGCAAAGATTGCTCTTTTGTGTTTTTAAATCTAAGCTTTCTGTTGTCTTTGGTTGTAATACCACAGCACGTGTTATACAGGTATCCACATTGCTCCTCTGTGCTGTTTTGGAGGCTAGTTCAGTTGTCTGTTCTGCTGACAGACGATTATCTTGGAACTTTTTTACTCTGCTATTCTCTAGTATTTGGATGAATGACAAATTAGGCTCTCATTTGGAAACATTTATCAGAGTTCTTATTTAGCTTGGCATAGTGATAGTAACTTTTGTAATGGAGAAAGAACTTTTCATATCTGGAGTGCACATTGCAATACAAAATAATGCCTTAGTTATACCTTTTCATACAAAATTTTCATATATATTTTTTTTTTCTTGGAAAACTGCTGTTTGCTCTGCATAAATATTGGTAATTATTGAGTAGGTGCGGGGAAAGCTACAACAGTGAAAAAAATACTTTTTATATTTTAATTATTTGTGTCTTCCATGCATAAAAGAGATTAGCGATTTTTTTTGTTGTTATTAGCAGAACTGTAAGCTAATTATCCCTTATGTTGTAATGTCCTATAAGAAGATGGGTGCTGTTAAATCTTCTGAATACAGGGGTGTGAAAAAAAAACTAACATTTGGAGGACTTGGGCTTTCATGCAGAATACGTAATCTTGAGTTGAAGTACAGTAAAGAATCTGTTGAAAATCCTTCATGTTTAATCAATTTGGTATGGTAGGTTTCCTATTACCAGAAAACACCAGTGTGTTGGTTTAGGAAAAAAAAAAAAAAAAAAAAAAAGACCAAAACTGCTTTATTATCTTTATTCGTAACAGGAGAAGTATTTAATGCTAGGTTAGACAACTGTTAGACCTTTGCTGTATCCATTAAGGCCAAATGAGTTTGTCTGTATGCTGGAAATAATTACCATGCAAAACCAGGAGATGTCCATTATACTTCTAGACCTCTATGCTAATTATTTTCATAAGATTAATTTTATGGTTCCATCTATCATGTTCCTGTTTATAAATATGGCAGTTTCCTTACACATTTGGAAGATGTCGATACATACTCCCGACCTGAGTCGGGCAGCATTAAGGGCCTGGTATGGACTATTCCAATTCCGTGCAGGTGCCCAAACTACGGAAAAAAAATGCCTATTTGAGGAAGAGAAGCTCAGTTTGACTAAAATATATATTCTGAATCCGTAAAATTCCTCTAAGCACAACTCCTGAAACTCCATGATCTCTTAAAACCTCTCAGCAAAATTGGGCCATATGGTATTTTTCAGTGACAAACTGTTTTGTCGGAAGGGTCCCAACTCTAATTATTTATTCAGACAAAAGCTGTTGTCCTCACTCCTTCAAAACAATCTGAACGCTTTTCAGAATACTTCTTTCCTCCAAAATGTTGTGGAAAAGGTCTGTGCTACCTTCAGGTTTTAAAAGCTGCTTTGTAAAATCCGAGTTAAAAAAGAGATCTTTATAATACTGTACCCTCTATTTTCCATACAGCCCTCTGTGGGCAGAAAAAACATATTTAATGAAGACTTAACAATAGTAAATAACTGCCTATTGATAAGGGATGTTATGCTGTGATTTCATCTTTTGGTAAAGATGACATATAAAAGAGCACCTATGGTTATGTTTCTATCCCTTCCATATTCCTTCCCACTGATGCTTCTGGGAGATTATCTGCCTTTAATACTGGAATTCTGAAATGCTTCAAGGCACACGTTTGCATATGTATGCCAGGACTCAGTGCACAGCCAGAATAATAAAAACATGTATGTGACATGCATGTCAATAATTCTTGTGGGGTTGTCTTTTCAAAGCTTATTGAAGGAAAATAACAGAAGGAAAGTGAATTAGAACAGATAGAAAAAGTTACTTCCTTTGAAATAAGTATACTTTTTGCTATTTTGAGAATTAAATCACAATATTTAATGCCTTCAGTAGACCAGCTCATTGAATACAAAAGTGGTACCTATAGTTGAGTCTGCAAAGGTTATAGAAGAGAATGAATAACACACAGGGTTTTCATATGTTTTCACATTAGTTTTGGGCTGTCCCTCTTCATTTTTGCAAAAATTATGATTGTGCTTCTGTTGATGGCATTTTTAACCCTTGTCTCTCATTGCTAAAAGAAGGAAAAATAGCCTAAATACCAGTTCAGAAGCAATTGTTGTTTGTGAATGCTTTTAGATCTTCCAGCAGGGGAAAAAAGGTAAAAAAAAAAAAAAAAAAGGGGGGGGGGGGGGCCGGGCGAGAAAAAAGTTATTTAGTCAAAGAACTTAATGTTGAAGAGTCTGATATGCACACATTTGTATTTGTAATCTTTATTTTGACAAATAATCAAGTAAAGCCATCCTGAGTTGGTGATTTAAGAGTTGGGCATGGAAGGCTGCAAAGCGTCCTTTTAACTCCTCAGCTGGGGCTGACTGAGTGCAGTCAGGGCCAGGGAACCATCGGCACTACTTGTGCGAAGCCCTGCGAGATGGCTGTCCTGCCTGGCTTTCCCTGGCCTGTTTTTTCTTTCAACTAACCGCACCTGATTCCACCACCCTTTCTGCCTCGGTTTGTTCTTGGTGTCTTGTTTCTTTTCTCATTTTCTCATATTTCTGGTGTTGTTAGACCCCTTTCTGCTGGGCATTCCTTAATGCACGCGAGGGTTAGATCCAGTGCCAATAAATGTATCGTGTTGCTCTTGCCTGTAGTGAATATTCCACAGCACCCTTCCTATTTGTCATGGTATTCTGAATTTTCTTTCCTCCGAAACACTTTCTTCCCCTTCTCCATCCCCTCCTCAATACTATGCGCTGAGCTGCACACATTCCATTAGCACACTCGCTATTCTCCCTTCCAGGATGTTAATAAAAACACTGAATAGGATTGCACCTGGCTCACACTCCTGTGGGGTCCCTTTTGTGAAGCCCTGGAGAGTCAGTCATTGGAAACTATTCACCAGGGGCAAGTTTTTGATCAGCTGTGCACTGTAATAATAAAAAGTACTGTAGGCCACATGGAAGATCATGATCATAGTTACACTGGCTCAGATCAAAGGCCAACCTAGCCTGTTTGCAACAGATAGAAGAAAAGAGGTATGAGATGATTCTTTCCCAAGTATGCTCCTCTATTTTTGAACAATTTGGATTTTGGAAGTAGTTTACTTATGAGAATGTGATATAAGGAAGCATGAAAATCCAGTGTTCATGTCAAAATCCTTTATCAAAGTTCGGGTACATTTACTGCAGCAGATTCATCCATCTGGCTAGCTGGCGTATCAGGGAGGGAAGTTACAGTAGCGTGACTTGCTTTGTTTGTGACAAACCAAGGCTTACTGGTGTTTTGTATTTGCCTGTTTGTCTTCCAAGTATCTGCAGTTCAATTGTTTAACAATCTGTCCTAGTACCTCTCTCAAAACTCAATCTGTACGGTGTAAAATGCTACCAAGCAGTAAAGGCAAACGCTCAGCCCAGCCTGTCGTATTTCTCTGGGAACTTCCCAGTTGCTCCATGAATTCTTTAAGACAGACTCCAGCAATTCAGAAATATCTTTGATGAGTGCCTGCAAATCTGTAAGCTGAAAATGATGAGACCCCATTAGCATGAGCATACCTACCTAAATATTTAGTCAATTCTGTCTGTATTGTGGCCAATATTCCGTACTCGTTGAAGTTAGTTAATTATGCATCAAGGCTCTTTCCTGGGGAGCACTGAGGGAAATAAGGGATAGCAAAGTGTCAGCGTGCTCAGTATCAGCCTCTGCCTCCTTTCCTAGTTCATAATGGATCTTCTTAATGAAGAGTGATACAGAATTATGAGCACGGCCAAGAACTACATGGAGTTGGCTCGTGCAATTAAACCAAGTACAAAATGGTTCTTGAGACGCATTAGTAAAGGGAGCACAAAAGTAAGAAGTAAGGAACCACAGAATCCCAGAAATGAAATGGAGATTACCAGCAATCTAGGAATGACTGAAATAGCAAATGAATACATTGTCTCACTTTTCAGTGGGGATAATGTAGTACCTAAGAATAATAAAAAGATACTTAAAGGGAATGAAGACAGAGTAATGGAAGTTCCCATACGTGAGCTAGCAGCTAAACATAGCCTGCTTACTAGGATGAAATGGAGAGGGTTAAAGAATAACGATTTGAGGGCACGGAAAGTATTGGCAAATGCAAATGCTGATTTGCAGGGATCTAAGTGTATCTGTTCAATTCAGGGCTAGTTCCATGCAGATAAAGAATAACAAAGTTATGCCTTGTATTCAGAAAAGGGAAAAAGGTGGTCACATAAAAGGCAGACCTGGTAGTTTGACCTCAGCACCGAGCAAGGTCTTAGAGTAGATTTTGAAGGAAAAAATTATCAAGGACCTGGTAGTAAATGGGAAGCAGGAAAAGCTACAACATGGTTTTATCAAGGGCAGATCATGTCACACTAACTTAATATCCTTCTTTGATAAGATAATTGTCCCAGAAAAGAGTAATGGAGTGAACCTAATCTACCTGGATCAAAACAAAGCATTATATTTGTCCTACTGGGCAGTTATTTAAGGTGGAGAAGATGGGCATTACTGCAAAAATTGTAAGGTGGATGAGGAACTGAGAGTTACATTAAAAGAGGATTATGTTAAAAATGGAAATATGGAAATGAAATGAGGTTGATAGTAGAATTCCTTTTGGGCTGGTCTTAGGACCGATTTAAACAGTATTTTTGAGCTTGGTCAAACTAGAATGGGTATGGCATTAACAGATGCAATGAAGTTGGAACATGACCAGCAGAAAAACAAATGACTTTAGGAACTGAAAGAATGGAAACCTAATAGCACAGAAAGCACCGTTAGGGGACTAATATGTTCTTTTGGTAAAAGCTGGTGACTTGATAACTGCTGGCAACTGTACAGAGAAGGGGTTTGCTGCATGAGTCGGTTGTATGGTGACCAGGAGCCACGGTTATATCATGGTTGTGAATCAGTTTGAGGTTACATTAAGCAAAGGATTTTTAGTGAAGACAATAAGGCGTTAACATTGCTTTACAAGCCACTGGTAAGACAACTCTCAGATTATTGTTTACAGCTGTCATGACCCACATTAATTCACAGCAGGTGCAGAGTGGGATGGTAAGGGGAAAGGAGTACCTATTTTCTCAGCTGAGATGAAAATAACTTATCTGGCAAAACAAAGCTTGAAAGGGCATATGGTTATATCTGTATGAGTACGTGTGGGGGTAGATGTGATGCGAGAAGACTTTTATGTTGAAGGATAGCACCATTTCAAGATCAGATACATATGACCAATTATGAATAAATGGGAAATTTAGAAGAAGGATCTTGGCAATCTGTGTGAAGCTCTGGAACTCTTTCCCAGACAAGGTCGCAGAGGCAGGGAACTGAACTACTTCAGGATGGAAATTTATAAATTAATGAAAGGATATGTGTGACACAGTGAGGCGATGATGAGGCAGAATTCAAAGCTTGTGATATAAAGCTTTGGATACTTGCTGGCATTGCCAAAGAGGTTTAAAGGGGAACTTGCTTGTGTACTTTTCTTACACAGTCCATAAACACAAATATTTTTAATTAGACCATGTGCTAGGGCTTCTGCTATTCTGCGTACATCAGGACTTTGATGTTTCTTCTTGGTGCATGGTATAGGAGGAGGGAACCACCCTTTCTCAAATGGTAAGAGATTGGCAGCAGGTAAAAATGGGGCTATTGGTTAGGATGTCAGATGTTAATTGGATTTAACTTGCTTACATGCTTAGGGTTAAGATGATCACCTGAGGGGGACCAGGAGGTAATTTTTCTCTGAGTCGCATTGGCTAGGGTTAATTTCCTCATCAACTGTCTGGAATGGGGTATAAAATTCTGAATTGTGTCTGGTCAAGAAATCCTATGACTCTTTAGCAACTTCTACTGTCCTTTTCTGACTCACTTTTTTAATTTTTTTTTTCAGTGTTTTTCAGTCCCTTATTCTCCTGAAGTATGAAGGGACGTAATTATTATATGGGACATCATTTCAGTATGCTGTCAAGTTCAAGATCAGTATGCTATCAAGTTCAAAGACTTGATTTAATGCTTGCTTTTTCAGATCTTCCAAGAGTTTTTTAAAAAAAAGATTTTTTTTTTTTTTTTTTTTTTTTTTGTGGTTCAGAGTTTCCTGCAAATCTACATCAGAAAGCACCCTTTAATGGATGATTCTAGCTGAAGTAATTAAAAAAAAATATTTAGATGTACCATATGTTGTTAACTAAGATTCTCAGGGCTTTCTAGCTTAGGTTTTCTACCAAATCATTTACAGATGCCTTATCCAACCACTAAATGATTCAGGTTCTTCAGCCTTTATAAAATCCATTTTAAGGTAATTATACATGCGGTTTTTCCTCCTGATTTGGTTTCTTGACTACTAGCTAAAAACAAATAATTGAAAAGTGAAAGTGATAGTGCTTTGTCTCATTACATGTATGAAGAATCTGTGGCAACTAGGATCCTAAGTCACCTGTTACTAAGTGGATAAAATTAGATAGGACGTAAGTGTACTGCACTTCATGTGTGTTCCTAAAGATCAGTTTTTACATACATATGGATGCCTTGACTAGAGGCCACAAGGAACACCATGGTGTTAAAGATCCAGTAGGTAATTCACTGTGTGTTACTGATATCTGTGCTTATAGCAGCCATACTGATATTTTTCTTGCCAGTAGCGAGAAAAAATACACCTTTTATCTCTGTACTGTTTCTTGAATTCCAAATAATTGTACCCTGAAATTGGGCAGTTTATTTCTCATAACCTGTTCAGTGGTATCGATGTACCAGTTCTGGGATGTGGCTTATCTTCTACAATCCAGGAAGCTGGAGTTCAAAGGTCTTTCTTAATGCATGGATTACAAAGTGTCGGTGTAATCTACTGCTACTGGGTCTGACAAGAAATGTAAGGAGAGGGACAGAGAAATAAAATAGCAGATTCATAAGTCAGGTCAGATCTACTCTGTATCACTTTTCTTGAGTCCTATCTTGACACCCTCAGATAAATTATCTTTCAGTGAAGAGATGGCCTGAATCATATATAGAAAATGAATGTCTAAACCTGCCAGCCCTCCACAAACCCTCAAGTTGCATTTCCTTTGAACTGCCTTCTCTGCTAGGGATGCTAGCTGCTAAAACACTGAATTAGTTTTTCTTTATTCTTCATATCATTGTCTCTGTGCAGTCCAGTGCTACAAGCCGTGGAACCTTTTAAGTAGTTGGCAGTTGCATGACATATGTAACTTTCTAAATCCAAACCCCACATAAGTGGAGAATGGTTACTCCCACGCTTCTCAGTCCCTTTTGGCTACCATCTGGAACAGCAATAAAATAAACCTAACTTTTTCTTATCGTCTTAGGTACGTAAGTCCAGCTGAAAATAGCTTTTTTCTAATAAATTGTGTGATTAAATTTAAGCTGAAAAGTTTCTGCTGAGACATGTTAAGTTTACTTGTTTTAAGTTTCGGTTGGAACAACAGAAATATTAAGGCTGATCCTGTCAGATTTGTTTCACTTTAGCATTTTACATAGTGTAATACTCTTCTCCCTGCCTTTTACTTGTTACTAGGTTACTGTTATCTGACATTTATTTTACTTCTGTGCCACAGTAAAATCGAAATCAGGGTTTGGGAAGCTTTTAGGTTTCTGATGAGAGGGGAAAAAAAAATCCTACTGCTAAACCTACTCCAGTGTCTGTTGGCAGAAAGTTAGCTACCTTCTTGCTTCTTGTTCTCATATGTCCTGTACGTGTGTCCCAGGTCACCCAAGTAGCTAAATGTCTCGTCTCCTCCTTTCAAGGTCCCTCCTGGAAACCAGAGCAGGGCTGAATTTATATAACCTCTGGTCTATTCAAACAGATTTGAGGATGTTAGGCATTTCTCCAGGATTTCTGGGTATCTAGTGGTCTTGGCAGTGCCTCATCTAGGTTTCCAGGGATCTGGACAGCTAGAATAAATGGTCCCTGCACGGGAATAAATTGATATTGTGGTGTGTGCATGGTGAGCCCCGTGTCAGATTTATTCCATAAGAGCTATTTTTGCACAGCATAGGCATAGATACTCTTGTCTTGCAAGTCTTACACAGAAATGTGGTAACTGCCTTGGTAAAGTGGTTTGCAATACAATGCCTAGTTACTTCTCATCTTAAAGATTTTTTTTCAGGGGAACCTGACTTTTCTCTAATCATTACAGAAATAAAAACATTCTCGAGTGGCTTTACAGTACAATATGCTTTAATTTGGAAATAGTATTATGTCAGAGTGGAAGCTGTCTTCCAAGGTATTGATTGCATGGGAATTAATGGGAATAAATCCCAGGGCAGTGTGTTCGTGCCCAACGCAGGGTCCGTGAATTTGGAGGAGGCTGCCCAGGGAAGCAGCTGAGTCACCATCCCTGGAGGTATTTAAAGGATGTGTAACTGGGGATGCGTGGGGGCATAGTTTAGTGGTAGACTTGCCAGGGCTAGGCTAACGGTTGGACTTGATGATCTTCTTTTACATACTTTAGTCATTATTCATCAGCTGTTACCTTCTGCATAAAGGAGAAACTTAGCAGAAAGAGCATTTACTCTTTCATGGAAATCTTACAGGAAGAGCCCTTGTGGTTATTCCTCTGGGAGGCTAAAAAAAAAAGGGAGGAATATTTTCCTACGGGCATTAAATATTATTTTATGCCATGGGCTAAAAGATGGTTGAGAAATTAAAAAATATATATTTTATTTTTATTTTTTTCTAAGTCCTGAATCTCAAAGTAAAATGACTATCGAATGGGCAGTCAAAACATTTTGAACTTTCCCTCAATATAGCCTCCACGCTGAAGTGAGCTATTTCAGATGGCTGAAAAAGTATTGCTTAATGCCTGTAAGGACTGTCAGAAATCAATAACTTTGAAATTTGCGCAATCTGTATATACTAAGTTTGGCACATCGCTTTAATTCAGTCTGTTTACAATAGAATAAAAGTGGTTTGAACAGTTGTCAAAAGGACAGAAATATGTTGAATCCTATTCTTCTATATTGTAGAAATAGTTAATATCACAAATATCAAAATCATGATTTGTTATTGAAGCTCTGCAAAAAGTGCAAATTCAAAGTATTGTAGGAAATAGCATTGTTTTGGTGGTGACATGTAACCTGTGGATAGTGACTACAGTAGCACTAAGATAACTTTCCCTATTTAAAATATTTTGAGATCATAAAACATCATTAATGAAGAAAAAAAAAAAACAACAGCAAGATTTTCCAAATATTTTAGGTGGGCAAGCAACTGGCAAAGAAGTCAGTAACATGAGCTTTAATATTAAGAGCAACAATGCAGAAGAATTCCATATTTTGTTTTGAGAAGAAACGAGCACGCTGAATTTAGTCTCGTATTTTCCAGCAGACAAAGGCAGGTCTGTTGAAATTCTTCTTTCAATCTACACAAGTGCCTGCATCTTGAAGATGAAATTTATTCTCTTCTGTTATGTATGTTCAACTCCAGGGTTTTGATTATCTATGGAGTCTGTTTCGTAATAATGGAATTCTTCTAAGCATTTTCAACAAGTGAAATTTGAAGAAGTTTAAGTGTCCAAAGGTGGGAATTAAATTAAAATGTAACAGTATTCCACCTGAATGTGAATTACAAGACTTAACCAGTTAGGTTCAAGATTTTAACACATTCCACCAAAAAATGTGAAGTATGCATTTTCAAATAAATCTGAGGTAATGCAGTAAAATACACGCACTGGGACGAACACCTTTCTTCTTGGTACTCTTCCCGATGTTTTCCCGGTCTTCCAAGAACTGGTATGATACAGCTAACTTTTTGGCAAGCTAACAATTTAGTGTGCCTTTGCTTTACCATTTTTTTTTTTTTTCCCTGACATTTAGGATGAGGACTTTCTCTCTCAAAATGTCTTCAGAAAACTGTTGGCTTTTAATGTTAGAGCAATTCCCACAGTTCTAGCCAAAACTATAGCTTCCTTCCTAATCCTCTGAACAGCATCAAAGGAGTGTCTGTTTCAAACCATTTACAATGTATGTAGATAGGCAAGACCAAAATGGGTAACGAGTGGGATTACCTAGTTTACAAAGGCATAATCTGAGCCTTACTGGTCCAAATACAAGGATATATCATAGGGATATGCACAATATTTTCTTCATGAAGATGGTCCAGTTTAGGCCAGGGCAGACTGAATGTATGCGTGAATTGCCATGCAGTAAATTAAACAATGTGAGCTACTGTTCTGTGCATTAACGTGCACTCTGTCACAGAGACCAGAAACATCCAGTTTCAGGATCATGATTCTCTCTGCTTCCCCCTTCCTGGCTGATAGGAGCAGTGGCTATCAGTAAACTGGAGGAGCAGAGTGTTAAGCCAGGAGGTCAAGAGCTCAGCACCTGGCATCCCTGAAGGTCCTCCGCAGTCAGGTTCTTCTGGAAGTCCAGTTGTGCTGCCACCCTCCTGTTTGAACTTGTGGTCCTGTTTATTTTTCTCTTGCCTCCTTTTTCTGATGAAGGAAAAAGAACTCAGACATGCCACGCAGGGCTTTCACAAAGTCCTACCGTGCATCTGTCAGGTTGCTAGGATTAGCTCCAGTGTGATGATACACAGGTTACAATGTAATCGTGTTCAAAAATCATGGTATTAATCACAATTGCTTTGATTTTTTTTTTTTTTTTTTCTGGTAATTCTGGGAACATTGTGCTTACATTTCATTCTGGCAAGATGCCATTACTGTACATATTTAAAAGTTTGCATTATTTTGTGAAAAATAATGATCTACTGGATAATTAACAAAGTCACAGACTTGGATGGGTCACGCTGCCTTCCTGCAAGTAATTTTTTACAGCTTCAAATTTACAGTAAATATTTCTATTTTATCTTAACATTTTGTCTGATTGCCCTCTAGTTTTTTTTTTTTTTCTGCTTTCTTATACTAATAACTCAGAAATTCCTATGAAAAATGACTGCATCAGAAACTTTCTTTTCCTTACTTAGAAATGCAGCTTTCTAGCCTTTCTGCCATTTATAAAATAAATCGTACATCTCAGTTGTGTGTATGTATAGCTATTACTGTGGTCAGAAGAATCCCCTTTAGAAAATGTTTTTCAGGTATGGTTTGTAAGAAGCAAACAACCAGACATTAGACAGTCTTGTATGCTGGATGCTCTTCCCGTTTAGGATCAGGACATTGTCCTTACAAGTGCTCAAGAAGAGAAGAACCAATGTAGTCTTTATCGTGCTCTTCCCGTGGACCAATATTTATTCACCAGGAAAACCTGAGCTAACATAATTTAAATGAAAATCAAAGCAAGTTGTGCTTTGTATAAAGTATGTGTGTATGTATATGTTATCGCAAGTGTTCGAAGGGTGTTCTGGGACAACCAAAAAGATGCCCGTGTGCTTTCTTTGGCCTGGTGGCTGCATCCAGCCCATCTAGAGGGAGAAGCCTCTCCAGTGGAGGGCAAGGGAGGTGTCAGCAATGACCAGCAAGGGGGTCACTGAGGGGGCTCCTAGGAGAGCTGAGGCTGAGTGCCTGAGCAGACCCACAGGCAAGCCTTGGAGGTGCCGGCAAAACAAAGAGCTAAGGCACTCTAGGAGATTCTGAGTAAACTTTGTTCAGGTCAGGAAACCACCCGGAGAAGTACTCTTGTGGCAACCATACGGTAGTGGGGGAAGGCTTTCTTTTCAAACCTTGTCATTAGTCTGTAGCTACCCAGCTAAAATGAGTTTTCTCTGCTAAAACAGAAACCTCAGTCTGATCTGTTACTTTCTGGTCTAGTGAAATATGTTCTTGAGATTAGAAGGCAGTAGTGTGCCTGCTTAAAGCAAAGGGCAAACCAACCTTTACATCCCTCCCAGTGACGCAGTGGGATGGGGTGAGAAGTCAGGTATCCTTTACATTTGGTTACTTTTATAGCCAAGTTAAGGTATGGTTTATTTAGGAATATCCAGGATGCATCTACATGTAAATGATTACAATCAGGACCGAGTTTAGACAGCACCCAGGAAGTTTGAATGGTGCACCTTCATAATTTAAGAGAAGATATTGTTGCTTTTCAACTCAGTTATGTCTGTTAGTAAAGCTGCAGGATCAATGCAGGCATTCCATCATAAAAGCTTTTTTTTTTTTTTTTTAATTATTTACTGGTGTTACCAGCAAGTGCCTATATCCGCCTAGAGACCGTCTTGTAGATTTATCTGTGCATCACATGATTACGTGACTAAACCAGCCAAATTTCTTTAGCAGCTAGAGCTGTGGTCAGCGTAATGAATACTTGCAGAAAAAATCAGTTGTGACTCCAACTTTCAGACTTGCCTTTCAGATTAGCCTGATGCGTTTACTCCTCTGGTGTGTACAGTGCTCTGTGGGCATTCTGCTGTCATCAGAATTTCACAGAAGTAGTGGCAAAAGAGCCAAGAAACAGGATTATCTGGTATTTTAATAGAACAAACAGGTCTTGATTTTCAACAGTGTGCTTCCAGCTGATCATCAATTGGATTACAGGGGAATTATCTCATTTGCCAGCCATAAGGTTCTTCATGAACTTTAAAATTACAAATAAAAATACAAGGAGCCATTGTTGCTGACTCAAGAAATAGTCTTTTTATCCCATATTTATTGAATAATTTTTATGACTAAACATCTAAGTTCAAATAGTTCTGTGTGCAATTATTTTTCCTGAAGCATTTGCAGAGCTGTTTAGGCAATTGTTATACAACAAAAAGCAGCCAAGCTCCCCCCCAGTATCACTGTACCTTTAGTAGAGATGCTGCCGCATGCAGGTGATGGCAAATATCTAAGAATAGTTAGCTTTGCTTTTTCTATAGGACAGATCCTTGAGGCATTTACAACACTAGTTTCTTCCACTTCCATTTTTTTTTTCTTAATCTCCTTTCACCTCCAATTTAAATCCCTTGAGACTTTTTGTACCCTAAATTTCTCACCTCAGAGGAAGACAGCGAAAACAAAGATTGCAGGAATTAACACTGACAGAGTCGCTAACCTTTTCAGAAACTTCCAATAAATTTACAATTTCAGTGATATTCACCGTCAGGAGAGAAGTTGATTTTACTCATCAGGGCTAGTCTAGCAAATGTACAAGAAATACAGTTTTGAAAATCTAAGATGATAATTGTGCCTTTGGTCACCAATGTCTAAAATGGCTTTAACCTCCGTGCATCATTTTTGACTTCCCTACATAGGGCATGAGTCAGGGCAGATTTTGTCCTACCATTTAGAATAAGATATGTACAGTAAGTGAAAGCAAAATCTTCCTCTAGGATTTAATATTCTTTGCTCTGTAAATGTGTGCATATCCAGTGTAGCATGAACAGTGAAAGCTGAATGCTCATCACTAGCTAGAGCTGTGCACATCTGAAAAGAGAACTTTACCACTTTTTGCACACTATTTTGTACGCGGATGTTTTATTACTTCCAATTAAGTATAGGGGGCTGGAAATAAAACCTACATGTAAGTGAAGCAGTACACAAAAGGAAGATGCCAGCATTCTCATTTTAAAGTGGCTTTTCTCATGCGCTGTTCACTTGATCTCAGTGTTCTGAGCTGTAAATGCTTTCCACAGATACATTTTTCAAGATGCCTAGAACATTATGTTTGTACAGCAATGAGCTTAGAATGAATCATTTTTCTAGAACTTTAGTTTTTCTCCAGAGACGATGAGGTTCACTAATGCAGATATATTTTACATAGCATAAGGTAGGGTTTCCTGTCCCGTGGTTCTGAACTGCATGGTTTCCACAAGACCACATGGCTGGTAATCGCAGAAGTTTAAGAAGAGAAGATGGAGGTTGCCACCAGTATATTCACGCTAACAAACTAAAATGTTGATGCTGTTTGAATCACAGTAGCTGCCAGTGCCCATGGGATGCTAAAGGCTGAAGCTCCCGGCATATGCGTTACAAGCTGAAGTTTGAAATGATGCTACGCTAGCAGCTGAATTGCATTGCTTTACACTTTATAGGCACATGAATTACCAACACTTAACACATAATCTTCTGTATTTTCATCTTTTATATTTCTGCCTCACTTCTTTACATCAAGTTCCTTTGCTGACTGCTGTATTCTCTTGTGCTGTGGAATTTAGCACATCGCTGTAGAGGCATGAATCACCTCTCCCACTTTAGCATGAATTGCCTCTACGAACAGCTAGGGGGCTGTATTATTCCACTTTTAAAGCAGTAAGACATAAATCGAGGGATACAACTATCATCAGTGTGTCCTCACAACTTTTTCCTTACCAGTTCGAGCAAACATCAATGCCTATAGCTGTACATCAGTATTTAAAGTTTAATGAAACCATTTGTATGTGGTATGGAGCTCCACAAGTGGCTGGCAACAGTTTTGTTCATATTTTCAACTTTTAAGGGTAAATGAATTTGGCTAGGTATACGTTTTGTATGAGCTCTCTGCAAGCTCTCTGAATTGCACTGTAGTGTTTCAGTACTTATGCATCTGTTCTACTGAAAGCAAAACCAGGTCACATATTAGGGATGATTTCACTCAGGACTTTTTTTTTTTTTCCTGGGTGGTCTGACACTACACAAACACAACCTTTGGTGAGGACAGGGAAGCAAGAGATTAGGAAAACTTTCTGGCCAAGAACAGCTGTGTGAATTCACTACCAGCTCAGATTAAAGGTGTTTTTGTTGGTGGTGGCGTTGTTGTTGTTTTATTTTATTATTATTTTTATTTTGCTTTAACTGGGAGCTTTATTTACTTATACTTTTGCATGAATTAGGTCACTCGGTAATTTGGATTGCAGTTCCACATGGTTTTTATTTGATTACTGTGTGAATGCTCATTGTTTACTTTGCTTTTGTTTTATATTTTTCCTGATACTTACTGAAAGCTGTAAACCCAAATAAATGACAAGTTCAGTAAAAACTCAATCTTGCTTTTGTGCTGCAAAAGCCCATTCAAGGCTTCATAAGCCCCTCAAAATTGATTTTTGGAGCACTGTTATTTAATCTGTCCTTTGGAAAACTTTAATGCCTTGAGCAAATCCTTTTTGCCTTATTCCCACCATTAGGTGCTTTGACTTCATGGTAAGCAGATATATGTAAGACAAATAGAGATGCAGTGCAGATTCTTCCCCCAGTCCCTAGTAATTCTCTAACTTTTCCACCCTCCCTTTCTCATTATGAAATAGAACCTCCTGTGTAAACACTGCCACTTGTGCTCTCATGGCACACAGCCTTATTCCCATCAGTCGCTTGCTCTCCCCCACCTGCCATATCTGACTCATTAATTCAGCTTCAGCTTTGCTTCACCTTTTCCTTCCCCAAAGAATTACATGTAAAGTTTATGGTACTGTTCTTATTTCAGCAAACTGTGTCTCCCCATGCCTGCTGGGCCCACAGATAATAATGCGCAACTTTCCTCTGGCTCAGTGGCTCCAACTTCAATATTTTCTTGCAGGGTTCAGTCTTTAAAAGGAGGTCTATGGCAGAGGTGGCAGAGGCAATTAGCTGGCTAGCTGTGGGCCAGTCAATGCATTAATTCGACATTTTTGTTAGCTTACCATTACATTGTCATCTGAACTGCAGCCAGCCAGAACAGCCTAACGCAGTGCTCCAGCGCCGCAGCTTTTGCATATGGGACTAGCTGCAAAACAACATCAACTAGCATTTGAGTCAGCTTTTCTTCCGTGTGACACCCTTCTGAGAGTTTGCTGTCAACCTTTAATTTACATGCAAATGAGGAGGCAGAAGGAAATCCAGTATGATTGAATACAGAAAAAAAACAGTATTCTGACTTCACACATCTTGTATGACTGGCCCGAAGTACCATATGGCCCTGACTAGAGCCGGGGTTTGATGCTGTTCCTGTATTCAGTGCATTTAGGTGCAGCCTGTAAGTGGCAAGAAGCTTCCATCTGCCCTTAGTTCTTGGTTTTGAAATACAAACAAAAATTAAAAATAATAAAAAACAAAAAACAGGCTTTGTTTTTGCGGCCCCCCCCCCCCACAGAATCTCTAACAGCAAATAACCCTTCTTTCCTCGTTACTATACCTTTATTAAAAGTTTTCAGTTAATGAATACCAGCTAACGTAGGTAACTACAGAGAACCAAGAGTCTAAAATAATGTAAGACCTGAAGAAATAGCAGCTATTGCTGGCAGTAAGTAGCTCAAGAAGTTAGTTCTGTCTTCCACGTTATTTACATTGTAATGGCATTTAAACAATAATTCAGCAGTGATTATGTTGTCATCTGTCTTGTAATGAAATGTTTGTCCCTACCAGATGTACCTTATATTTGTTATGTTATACTCATTGTTCTGGAACTTTTTAATAAAAATCAATCAGTAGAAAACTAGCTTAAATATCTTTACAACATTCATGTTACATTTCTTTTTTAATACTTTTACTGAAGAGCCTCATGGCTTGGGGGGTTGTCACATACAAATAGTAAGGTGGACCATGGTTTGACCACAATCAACAGCAAAGCACCCATGGACTTAATTTTGCCCCAGAGGAGGTAAAAGGCAAGTGGAAAAGATCATGAAAAGAGCATAGGGATTATGACTCCAGCCACAGAGGGGGTTAGGGGTTTTCAATGAAAATGTGGCAGATATGTCAACTGATGATTTTTCTCAACATGAAGGAAGGGATCTTGCTCATAAATAAATTACTTCAATGTTTGTTCTTCTTGCTGTCTTAAATGTAGAAATAGTGGGTGGCCATACCGCAGGCTTCAGCTCCCTGGTGAGTCAGTTGTCTTGCTTGCCTGTAGGGGATAATTGTTTGAAATAAAAGAAAGAAAGGCTCCAGATAAAACTAGTGCTATCGATTAACATTATTGTTGACATCCTCCACTGAGGATAAACAAAGTCTAGCTAATTACTGAACTTACAGATCGGGCTGGGTACTACTGCCATAACCTGTCTGGAATTATCTCAGTGAAGTCATCTCCAAAGCAGGAGTGACTTCTGGCAGCGGGTGAGGTGAGCAGTGGAGCTCTGGTGTTCTGCAGTGGTTGGTGATCCAGTTTGGGGTATTTTCAGGCTGGGACCTTTGTAAATTCTCAAAAACCCCGAAAATGGTTTGTAGCTACGGTTTGCAGGAGATTATACATAAGATATATGTATACAATGGCACTTGAAATTTGCTGCATACCTCAAGTGTTGATGGGACAGGAGTCCAACACACAAGTGATCAGTTGGGTTCAGCTACCCAAAACCATAGTGATCTCTAGGAAAAGAGCAAAGTACTTGTGTTGTCTCACCGCTCTCAGGATCTCAATGTTCCTTTAGGCATAAACAGAAAGGATGGCATCTGGAGACTAATGAATACTGGACATAAGTTGACCAAAACTATAAGGAATTCCATCTCCAAAAGAAAAATAAAATAGTAATTTCTGCTGTGGTGCAATTGTTCTCATGATATGCAATAAGCTTTCTCATGCCTCTAGTCCTGATTAAAAAAATATAGGTAGTGGTTGGACATTAAGCAACGGTATGTAGCATGGACTTTCTCCTTGGATTTTGTTTTTAGAACATAGTTGTGTTTTAAAACTTTTTTTGGATTAAGAAATTTTAACCTTTTTTCACTTTGAATGCTAGTTTTTCAGAGATGAACCAAAGACTGGCAAGAGGAGTGTTTAGTGACAATCTTCAGCATTTTGGATGCATGCTTTTCCAGATGTCGTTATTTCTGAAGTGCCAGTAACATTTTTATTTTTAACACTTTTAAAACATGATTTCAATTTCAGTGTAATAGTAAACACCCCACAAAAGCTGTGTTTTGTAACAGCAAAAGTCACTATTAACGCAGGGCTGTGCAGTGTGTTGGTTTTATATACCTAATAATACTGCGTGTATGTGTGTGTTTACATATGTATGTATTCAGAACATTAATGCATGAATGGTTTCGCAAATAGTGGTCTGGATTTCAGTCTTACTTTTGCTTGCCTTGCTCTGGTACGAATGTTGTAGCTATTCCTGACTTAGACCTCTAAATTATTGGTGAATTAACCTACCTCTTTATTAGACATACAAATAGCTTCTATATCAAGCTGTACCAAATAACTTGTATAACTTTGCATGCCATAAAGATGTTAATATTACCAGTGAAGAAGTAATCATCTCTGTACCTCACTTCAATTCGTACTGAAGTGTTTGGAAGGCCAGCTTGTTGCATTGCTTATATAGCAGCTACTCCAAAAGCTGAGACTGACTTATATCAACAATGCCATCACCAATTTAGCATCTTCCAGTTATCTTTGAACACTCCAAAAATCTGGCCATTGTCTCTGTTTCTCTTTCACTATGTCCTTGTACATGCAGCAGATAACATTTTTTTCACCAGAGATAGCATGAGTCCCCTCATGCTAAACAACCAAAACGCAGGGAGTTGTGACTTGGTCAGTTGCAACCTGAGGTCAGGACTGTGACTTCTTGGGGAGAATCAGTACTCTGGACAGGTTCATCTGTCTGTTTTCATAGAAATACAGCTCTGCCTTTTAAGAGAAAGGGGCAGGAGCTGTAAACCAGAAAAAAACTGAGCTTCCACACAGCAAGGTTCTGTGACTGGTGTATTTTCTGTATACCCCAGCATATGCTAGGCTTTAAGTAAGTGTTTCTGAAGTACCTGACAACAATCTAGCTCCATCTGCCACTCAGTTTTCTCTGTAAAAGTGGCCAGCCTGATCATCTCCCTTCTCAGAAGGAGAGGCAGATTCCTTCGGGCAACATTTGTTGTGAGGAGAAGCGCATTCCCCAAGTCAAACGGGCCAAACAGCTTGCTCGCGAAATTGCCAAGTACAGCGCATAGCGATCCTTTTCAAAGAGAAAACATTTGGCTGCAGCCAAAACCTAAGAACACCTGAATCGAATTTTCCGCGCCTGAAAACGAGGAGGTCTGGAAACCGGCGCTATTTTCGGCTAACTGCGTTCTGCTGGGTTTCGGGGCAGCCCTACGCGGTAGCAGCTGCGGGGAAGCCACCACAGGCACAGCCTCGCCGTTTGGGCCACCTGCCACGAACGGGGGACGTGAGGGGGCGCTGCCCCCTCCGGGAGCCGGCTGAGGTCCCCCTCGGGGCGCCCCGGGGCCGGGCTGAGGGGACGGGGAGCGGCGGCCACCCTGGGGCCGGCAGGGGGAGGCCGCCGCCGCCGCCGGGCCCCTGTGGAGGCGTGGGCAGGAGGGAAGCCGGGTCGGCCTCCTGAGGCGCGGGCACGGCACCCGCCGCCCTGCCCCTAACTCGCTCGCTCGGCGGCGGCTTCCCCTCTGAAACCCGCCCGGGTCGCCCCCTGCCCGCCCGCCCGTCACGGCTTCCCCGGCCAAAGTTTCTCGGCGGCGGCGCCGCACCTGCCCCCGCCAAAGCCCCAGCCCCGGCGGCGGAGGCGAGGGGTGGCACCAACGGCGGACGAATAAATAAAGTTGCGGGTTTAGGGAGGGGACGAGCAGCCTGGGGAGCCTTCGTCGGGGCTGTCAGCGGCTCGCCCCGGGTCTCGTTCTTCCCCCCCGCCCCGTGCACGCCCGGTCCCTCCCCGGGAAGAGGCGCTGCCCACCCGAGGAGGCGCCCGGCGCCGGTGCCCCGCTGCCGCTGCTCACTCGCACACAGCCACAGCCGGGCGTGCACTTCTCGGCGCCCCTGCTAAGTCAGCCCTGGTGTTTTCAGGTTGCTCAGACCTGAAACCTTAGGGGAAAAAAAAAGGGGGGAGCAAAAAGCTCAGCTGCTCAGCCTTTGCGTCGCTGCTCTGCCGCCGGGGGTGGGAGCGGTGAAGAGGAGAGAGGTGGCTTTCTGTTTTTTATTTTTAACCTCCCCCGATTTCAATGGATGTGAACTTGGAGTCTTTGGACCTCGGAGGTTTTGGAATATCTACACGCTGATCCTTTTTGTTGTGGTACAGCAGCTCGTTTGGGGAAACCATCCGAAGACAGCAAGATGTTTCTCGCTCTCTTGTACTTCGCTTTGCCCTTAGTGGGTAAGTTGCCGGGGTCTGATTTCTCTCTGTACATCGCTTCATAAAGCAAGGCATAGAGTTTATGGGATCGGATGCCTGGTGGTTGCCAGCTTATTGTTTAGGCAGAACGGTGAAGTTTCCAGTAGTTTTTTATGGCTCTGCCACACATCACTTAGCCCAGTCTACGTTTCGAGGTTCGGGAGGTTAGACGCTTAGGTGCTCGCCTGCGTAGCCTCCTGTTAAATTGGGCTCTCGCAAGTTACAGGAAAACTTTTCATTTTAATAAGATAAGGCTGCTTAGTGGGTGAGGAGGGTGACCCAAGCCAGCTGAAGGATTACATCTTCACCTGGAGCTGGCAACTTGCCCGACTGCAAGTGGTTTGCAGCCCCGGCTGTTTCCCTTTCCACAGGAGGTGTTTGCCTTTCTGTCTGTGTCTGAGGGAGTGTGACGGGGGCACGATGGAAAGGAGAGAGTTAATGTAATTTGCTTTGTTCTCCCGCAAAAGCATCATACGTGAAGAGAAATGGAGGGGGGGATCATAAAGCCCCCTTTTAAGATACGTGTAGAATAAGCAAAACTGTGTACAGCCTTTAAAAAGTGACTGATGCAAAAAAAAGGCTAATATCAATCAGTGAGGATACTTATCTCTCCGAGCGGGTTGTTCGTGGATGTAATTGAAAATACAGTAAAGCTGTTGTGGAAAGTGAGACCGAGTGTTTAACCCCTCGGTTAAGCACGGGAGCGGGAAGGTTATTTGTTTCGCCAAAGTGGATCCAAGGAATAACGAACGCTTGTTCTGTCAGGCACGTTAACCCCTGTGGGGCTTTCATTCCTTTTTGCGTTCTCTCATAAACCAGCCGGCAGGGTCAAAACCTCCCCTTTCCCTGTGTTCACGCTAAAGTGGATCTGCCTAAGACTGTGAAAGCCCCAGGTGGTTTCCGAAACCACCCTGAGGTTTGCAAGGTGCCGCCTGCGGCGAGGAGGTGCCTTGTGCTTCCCGGATGCCTGCCCGGGAGCCCTGGTTAGATCGGCCACATCCCTCAAAGAGAGTTTGTTGGCTTGTGTCTCCTCTTTCTAGATGTACTTCTGTCTGCAGAAGTGAGCGGGCTGCCTGGAGGGGACCGCCTGGACTGCGTGAAAGCCAGCGATCAATGTCTCAAGGAGCAGAGCTGTAGTACTAAATACAGGACACTGAGGCAGTGTGTAGCTGGCAAAGAGAGCAACTTCAGTCGGGCGACAGGCCTGGAGGCAAAGGACGAATGCAAAAGCGCCATGGAGGCTCTCAAGCAGAAATCTCTGTACAACTGCCGCTGTAAGAGGGGCATGAAGAAGGAGAAAAACTGCCTGCGCATTTACTGGAGCATGTACCAGAGCTTACAGGGTACGTTGCAAAACACAGAAACATTACACTCCCCATAATGCAGTGTGATTTCGCAGCCCCTCGCGTCAGCTAGCTGCTGCCACTGAGACTAAACTGAGGTTCTGACCTCGTAATTCATATTGTGCTCTTCAGCTGCAAACTGAGGACCTTTCATCCGACTCAAGAACAGCTGCTGCTCCATCTCCTGTTGTTGGGAAATCCGCAATGAGGGTTTCCTCCAGGGGACCCAGCTGACCTTTCTAAACCAGAGTCAAACGATAAGGGCATTAGCAAGTGCAAAAGCTACAAAAACAGTCATTTGGAGATATTTTCCTAATAATTCAAGTCCTTAATTAGGACTCACCTAACAAGATCACAGGACACTGAAACTGATTTCTTAGCTCTTTGCTGACAGTTAAATGTAATATGAAGAGAAGCATTGTTTTAAGGAAAAGTTTTTCTTTCCATTATTTACTAGCAACATTCCCTGGGCAAGCAGAGGCAGAAAAAAGATCTGTGCTTCCTAGACCAGGTAGAAGTGCCACTTAAAAGCGATATGACAGTGATTGACTTGGAAATTCTGTTCTCATTGATGCCATTGGCAAACTTTCCATAGTCTGAGAACAGTCAGGTCCTTGGGAGAGATCTGACAATTTTTTTTTTTTATTTTTTTATTTTTGGCCCTGCTTTTCTCTGCCCCTGGATTTGAAGATGCAGTCTTTCATTTCCATGTGGTCCCCATTAAACTTTTTATCTGTAGCTACTTTTGCATTCTTTTGTGGAAGTCATCCCTTTCTGTTCATTTATCCAGGCACCAACTGGAACATTTTAATGAGTCAATACCTATTTATGTTGTAAATTGCTCTACTCTTGGGTATTTTCTGCATCATAACTAAGTTTCCCTTCCAACAGCATCTTGTTAGGAACGTTTTAGTCCAAAGATGTTAGTTTTTTAGCTGTCACCTGGGCTGCTCCTCTAAGTAAGAGCTCTACTGCTAATGTGGGCGAAGAGAAAACATGCCTGCTACAGCTTCTGTCCTGTTTCCCATGTTGAGATGGGACAGCCGGGGTGATGTCAGACTGTTACTGCAAATTATGACCTTATCCATGGAGGAAGGAGAGAAAAGAACTAGTGACAGAGATAAACAACGTGCTTCTTTCAGGTGTTTATAGAGAAATAGCCGTACAAGCAGATTAAAGCAGAGTACCTTTCCTAGTTATAGAGTTACTTTATCTCAAAGTAAAAGTAAACACAAAATCTTAGCCTGAATTCTTGTATAAAAAAATTCAAAATATTTTTTGCCTTTAGGAAATGACTTGCTCGAAGATTCCCCCTATGAACCAGTTAACAGCAGACTATCAGACATATTCAGGCTAGCACCAATTGTATCAGGTAAGCAGACTTAAAATTCTTTAGCTGAAACATGCTTTTAATCTGCTGCTTTATAGCTGAATTATGGAACTTCTGTAGCTTGTGGAGCATAACCCTGTTAAGTGGAATGTTAATGACTTTTTGGATTTAAGAAGTTCATGATACAGTTGCACAGAGCAAAATACTAATTGTTTTTTAAATAATTAGTAAAACTGAAGGAGTTCTTGGCAGGATGGCAATTTGTATTCTTCTTGAGTCATTCTTGACAATAAATGCTAAATTTTCCTGTAGGTGGCAATCTGATTCCCTATGTTCCTAATTTCCTTTTTGGGAATGTGGTCAGTGCAAGTTACCTTCCATTGACATTCAAGAAGAATGGAAGATAATCTTTCAAATGTTTATATAAGGGAATGCTTCATAGTTCCACACAGTTTTTTTATTATTAATTTCAAAATTAAGGCTTGTCAAATTTTTGGAACTGCTGTCTGTTTAAAGAGCCAATTTACAACTTTTTTCTTTTTCCAGTTTTTCTCTTAATTTTTGCTGTTCAAAATTTTGTGCCTATCTTTCAGAACTTATTTGTAGTAATTAGATTATGTTGCTCAATAATTAAATCACGCTGTTTGTTTTTATCAGATTAAGTTACACTCATTTTGGATCATATTGAAACAATGAATTTGTGGCATTGACAGGGGTTACAGGTTGGAAATCATATTCTTTTTCATAGTTCCAGGATGAAATCCTCCTTGTGAGGATGCAGTATATACTCAGGACTTCTGTTTGTTTAGTTTCATAAAACAAACCAAAACATTGTGCAGAGCATAACATGAGTCTGATTGTGTTAAAGCTGTAGTTAACTGATGTGCTACAGCTAATCATTAGGAGATTGCTCTTCAAAAGAAAGGAGAAAAAAAATGCCAGAGAGACTGGTTTGACCAATTTTGAGCAGTACTTACACTTGTTAGGACCTTAAGTCTCATTAAAAGCCAGGGGGATGTAGGTTGTTAAGCATTTAATGGTACAGATTTTCAAAGGCATATAGACACATAAAATGTAGATAACTTCCCATTGGGATTTTCAGAAGGGCTAAGTGATTAAAATAGGTGTTAGATGCCCAGACAGTTTTAAAAATTCTAAGTGCTTAATGCATCTTTAGGTATCTTAATGCCTTTGAAAATCAGACCTTCAGTCACTTTTCAAAATGTGGCTTCAGATACAAATCACATACATCCTTTGAAAGGCTGATCTGAGTTTGGTGAGCAAGTCTATTGCAGAAATAGAGAGCAAAGATTAATATCTGAAGAATTTTCAATTATTTATTTATTAAAAACAACAACAACAACAGAATATAAAATCAACATAGAGAAGTTCCAGGCTGTTTTCTTAAAGTTTATGGTCAGCCTGCCAAGGGTCAAATTCTAACCTCCCTTTGCAGTGCTGTGATCTCTGAGGAAAATACCCTGTGTACACTCTGACTTTCCATTATACTTCAGATTGCATATTTACTTACAAATTATTTCAGAAATGCAGTAAGTTTTTCTGCCTGTTTAGTGTGATGATAAAACATGATGTATTTGCCAACAAGTGATGTCCTTCCTACCACAGCCACTTGGAATGCTGGTGGACTAGTTAGGAAACGTTTGCTGTTGGTGGTGCACCACAAATTCCTGTTCGCTTTGATGGAAGTTTCAGTCTTACAAGGTTTGGAGGTGTAGATTTGCACGGAACAACAACAACAAAAAAAGCTCCAATAAAGAGGAAAAGCATTAGTATTTGGAAGTATTGCAATCTTAAAGAGAAATATTAGCAAAAGTTACTTTACTTATCATGATGGTTATTACTGCATATACCATTCTTTAAAGCTGCCAAGTCTCACAGTTTTTCAGGGCTCTGCGCATTCCCCCAAACAGCAGAACGTTGGAAGGTTTTTATGTCTTGATTTTTAAAAAAACAAAACTAGGAAAAGTGTACAAGCAGTGTTGGCAGCAGTGTCATAACTGCTCATCTGGTAATATAATAATTTATCCTTACAGATGTTGCTGCAGTGTTCACTTTCATGAAAGTTACCTGGGTGCAATTAAAAGCAGAGATTAACCCATGCTTCTCATTTAGGTTACTCTGTGGTACTGTTTGACTTAGTATATATCAAGCCTACTGCTTCTGTTGTTCTTTTTTAAATTAATTTTTTGAAACAGTGTAGAAAATCACGGTAATTGTCTTCTGTGTTAAATGGGGGCACAGGGAGGTGTTTGGTTAACAGGAGTATTTCGTGTGTTATCTAAGTCTTTTGGAGCATACCTAAGTCTAAGAAATGGAGGACAGTTTTAAAAAAAGGTTGAAGTTGGCCCAATTCTGTGCTGCAAGATGTTCAAAATTGCATCCTTTACTTAAACGGAACACCATACTCTTATTCCTTCAAGCATCAATATGTTGATTTAAAACAAAATAGGAATATATTCCTAACCCTGTTACTAATTTGTAGTTTCCCTCTATTTCCCATTAACATAATATGAACAAATAATGTGGTCATGCTATTAAAATGAAGCTTTGTGTTACATTTTTAAGTGGCCTGTGTTGTGCTGGCACTAGTGGTTTAATTAATCTAGAACTATAAAGACAAGGTAAGTATTCTATATAAAACTTAAAGCAATGTCCAACAACACAGAAAATAAAAATTTAAACCCACAAAATTATTTATCATAGTGCTAGTTGTTAAGCACAGGGTACTGTATTATAACAAGATATTAGATATTATAACAAGGATGAGTTTTGTATTTGACTCTACTAAATTTGTAGGGCAAGTGTAATGTAAAAAAGATGACTAAAATAGGGATGTGATTTCAGTGCTTGATTTACTTGTGAAAATGCATTCTGTGTATTCAGGAGCCTGACCTTCCTTCCTATCTACGCGTTAAGTTCAGAATTCAGCTCCTCCTCTGAAGTTAGTCCTGACACCTCACATTGCCAAGTCTAGGGCTGTGACTCTTCCCAGTACAGAGCTGTCTTATTTTCTGGTTTGCCATATATGTGTCTGATTTTTCTTTAGGAATACTGTGTCTGATGTGGCGCTTCTGCTTCAAGGTTGTGAATTCCATGCTAGTAGGCAGCCCTTGGAATTACTGAAGACCTGTGTGTGTATCAGAGAGTAGCAGATTTGGGTTACTTACTGTGATTTAAGCTTAAACAACCATTTTTGCTTAAACCTTAACAGCTTCTGAGAGGTGAAAACATTTTAAGGCTATTGACTTACATCGCAACTATGGTAAATACCAAATCTGTTGATTCGATTTTAAGAGTTGAGTTTCACACCAAAGAAAGCATAGATGCTTGAATTGGTTTGTCACTTGTTAAAGCTATCTACAGCTTTTTACTACTTGGGAACAGTTTGCTTCTTGAATTTGTATTTTATTTGACCATCATGACTGAGAGAGATCTTACTATTTTGATATCAACTGACACAGTGTTGTGGTCATATCTGTGGCATATTGTAGGGAAATATCTTACATTAGAACTACAGCTTCGTGTATGTGTAGAAATACATACAAAACAAATGTTTCTGAAATGTCTCATTTATTTGAACACAAAACTGAGAGACACTAAAGCCAAATAAAAAGCCTTAAGCCATGGCTGTGAAGTGGTGTGAACCAATTACATAATGTTAAAAAGAACTGAATATTTAGATCAACATATTTAGGATGACGTATGCCTACGGACTCATTTTTTAAGTTACCTAGTTAATCACAGGTTTAATATCCATTTTTTCAGCTTTGTGTATCATTTGTTCTTTATTTTACATCTGCTATGTTAAAATAATCTTAAATAAGATGCAACAAAAATCAGAGTTTCTTAAACATGGAAGTTTTGCTGGTAGTCTGTGGTTGGTTACAAGCTTAGTGTAGTAAGTTGTTTTTGCAAAGTTTGTGTTGTGTCAGCAACAAATGAGAGAGAAACTGGCTCATACGACTGTATTTCAAAAAGGAGATTTTCCTGATTCTGCTTGTCTCGTAAGAGGCTGTTTGCTCTTCAAAGACTTTGTGAATTTCTTGTTGCTTAAATTTAAAAGAAAAGGGTATACTTAATACTTACTATGGTAAATTTGTTAATTAAAAAATTCAGTAGACAGCACAGCACATAGGGCTTCTTATTGGAGTGTGTAATTCCTCACTGGAGCAATGTGAGGAGCATAGCAGATGAAGGTGGCAGGCTTGACTGGCGTAGTGAGTAAGCTAGGAGTATGAATGCAAACAATAATTGTCAGTAAGGTGGCCTTTTATTGCATTTAAAAAGTTGAGACCCTAAGAAAGTCAGCAGTGATGGAATTTTCAGAAGGATGTGTGCTGGTGGCGTTTAAATTAGACAGTTTTATGTACATTCTTTTTGTGAGATATGTAAGGATTTAGTGGAGATAGAGATGGGTCTCTCTGCGTGGTTCAGAAGGAAGGAGGGGGTTAGTAGTTTTCCCCCTTCTTCTGAGCTATTGGAAGTCTTGTAGGCAGCCTGTATCATTGGAGTTCACCAGTGAAAAAGCATGTGCTGGGAAAGAATGAACTTCAGTATGCAAAACACTGCTAAAACACTTCTTCAGGTCCTCCCCATTGTGTTATCCTTCCCAGGCTGGGGTGCAGGCATCACAGAGAGTGGGCTGCAAGCATTTCCTTTGGAAAAGTTGCAATGAGCAGGGGAGGAAGACTAGGGTTTTTCCAAATGGATTCACAGGATCCAGAGAAACAGAGCTTCCTTGTCCATATGCTTAAAGCTCCTCAGGATTCTTTCTGCCCATCCTTTCCCTTTCTACTACTACTGTAAAGCACAGGGTACACAATGAGAAAACACCGTGTCATAGTGTGTTAATGTTGTCCAGGCCTTCCTAATCCTGAAATTCTTTTAATCAAGAGTTGACTGTGTTTCCCTATCCATTTTCACAATCCCTGTACTAACATAAGAGCTGTGCTCTACAAAGTAAAAGTAACTTGCTACTACTTAGCAAATTACTTTTCTTTTATAGAATCCATATATAGATCTATTATTATTTATGTTATAGTTGCTGTCCTAGTGAAAAGATTCACTGCTTTTTCCTTCTGGAGTTTGTGGCATGTGAATTAGTGGCTTCTGCAATGAGTAAATACTGTATGACATCCCCAGTTCCTGCAGCCTGAGGCCTCTAATCCTGAGTCTGTTCCTAAATCTGCGCATATTTCAAATACGATGTATTTTTCTAATTTAACATGCTCTTTAGACGTTGTTGTAAGAATATTTGCAGTGCCACGTTTCTACAAGGGCAATTTAATTTGCAAACTACTAAATACGTTGATTTCTCTTGATTGTTTACAATGCTCTTATTAGCTCTTGCCTTTTATATTGTTGCATTTTTTTTAATTTCAGAAAAAGAGATATTTCATGTTACTTACCTTGCACACTCACCCAATTTCATAAACAATAAACCAGATCCTATTAAGTTAATAGAGTCTTGCAATCTGATTCTGTTCCCACTGAAGTAAGCATAACACATCAAAATCTTTTTATTTGATTACATGTATTCTGTTTCCTGTTGTAATTTTTTGGCTTAGTTCTGGTTTTCTGACGTGAAGTTGAGGCTTTTGAAACAGAAAAGTAAAAATGTATTGTTAATTCTGCTTACACTAGACTCTCTGATGCATAGCTATATTTTCCTTTCTCAGATATTGTGTATTAATCAAAATAATAGTTTTTGGACTGATATTTAATATTATTGTTACAATTGTAAATCTGGAGTAATGCTCCAGTGAGAATTTGTGTCCCTTTGCATGTTTCAAGAAACAAACAAACAAACCCAGGCATCTATTTTAGCTGCATTTAACAAAATGAAAATAGTTTGACAAAAATAAATCTAATAGGAGCAGTGCAATGCTTGTGTTCTTTGACATTTCTGTCTGCAGATTTTCTTTGCAGAGACAACTAGGCTGGCTTCCAGTCAGATAACAAGTTATCAAGGCTGAATAGATACTAGTTGCTGATTTCCACTTCTGCCATTTCCATAATCAGATTGGACTTCACACAAAAGAGTGTCACTTTGGTGACTGTTGGCTTGCAGGAGCTCTTTGAATTTCCTGTTTTCTGCATTTCTTGAAGCTAGATCTGATTATGAGAGGGGAATTAAGTACCTTGCTGAAGTAACTGATTGACTGTCTTATAAAGGCAGCGCATACTAGCTTCAGCAGGAACGTGAACAAGCCTTGAAACACCAAGTAAGAATATATAAATATTCACAGCTTAGTCCGTATTTCTTGCCTTGGTGAGATAATTGGAACCTTTTTTTCTAATATCTTTGAAGATTTGTTAGAAGAAAATTTCTATCCTCTTTAACATGGCACAGTTCTGAGCCAATGCAGAGTTGCTTTTCCCAGTAGTCTAGGCAGGGCTTGTCAACCCATTTCAACACGGGAATGGGATGAAATCCATTCCATGGAAGGAGGAAGCATCTGGTGATACAACACAGAGTATTTCGGCATGAATATTCAACGTCTCCTTGAATGCTAGGAGCAAGAGAGAATATGTAGGAGACTTGAAGGAAACTCCAAGGAGAGCAGTGTTTTCCTGGAGCCTCAAAGGGAAGTGGTGGGAGATAGCTGGCTGAATAAGCATGGCCTGGCTTTCTGATTTTGGCATACAGCACATACAGTGGAGCACATCTTTGTCTCAAGTTGCTGCTTTGGAGAGCAGAATTGCCAAACCTTTCGTCTCTATCTTTGCAGGAAAGCCTCAATTATAGCGTGGTGAACCAGGTATCAAATGAGCAAACGTGTGTGTTCTTTTGAGCAGCAAATTGTGTATCCTTCTGTTTCTAATCATAGGCCAGCTTTATGGTTTGTGTATATACCACACTACTTAGGAAGTAGCAGCAAAGGTGGATGGGTATCTGCCGATATCCCAGCGATATTGGTGGAATTACTTGGAGAGACGGGGTGCTTATTGCTGGGCCTGGTCGCCCGTGGGGAGCGATGCATCCATTTCAAGGAGCTGGCTAGCGGGAGCAGTTGTGGACTGTGGGGGGACAGAACAACTCACCAAGAAGTTCACGTTTTTGTCAGGTATCCGCAAACTGGTGTATTGCAGGGATAAGCAGCTGGACGCAGCGGTCTCAGTTGCAGTTGAAGGCATGACATGGTGAGAGCAAGAGAAAAAGCCTGCGTTTCCTCTGACACAGGTCCGTGGCAGCACAGGGATGCTGCAGTGGTGCCAGGAGGACTGGTGCAGCAGGGACGGTGAGGCATCTGTCTGTGGCAGTCCTCCACAGGGGGCTTGTCGGTAAGCCGCATCCCCTCATGAAACGCAGAGAACAGTGCCAAAAAGAGCAGCGTCCTGCAGCTCTCCGTCTCTTGATGGCACAGCAAGGTGCAACTCCCGGCAGGTGATTTGCAGTCTGGCTCTTAACATTTTAAAATATTTTAGAAGTTGACTTTTATAGCCCTATTTGTGTTTGATTCTCAAGGATAACTTTGGCAGCGTTGGAAAAGCCAGTGGTATCTGTCAGCAGTTGACAGTATGTTAAAAACGCTGAGAGTAAAATGCCTGTATGTGATGAAAAGAAATAAGAATTTCTGAGTTGCAAGGCAGAACTTACTTGTGATAAGCATCATACATTTCTTATTTTAAGCTGTACATTGTATTATTTTAACCTTGGGAAGGAATGTGTTCAGCGTTGATTTTAGATGTGTGACGATTTTTGTTGACGAAATGAATTCTGTAATTATTTTATATTAGTGTTTTGGTTTTATTTTGACATGATTGCATTTTCGTTGGGTGAAACTAACACAACAGTGCTATCGATGTAGTTAGGGCATTAACACAAGTTATTTTCTGGATAGTTCTTTAGTTACTGTGATGCTTTGACGACAATCTTTGTGTCAGGCTATTGTCCTGTGCAATCTGCACTCAGCCGAAAATTTAACATGAGAGATGCATGACACGGTGTAATGGCATAGAGATAGCTCTTCCTGCATAGAAATTCACAGAAATGATGGGTTGTAAAGAGAGTTGAAGATATCAAACAATTTGAGCAGGAACCCATAAATAAAGATGAATTTCTGCATTCACTGGTTATATGATTTTATCACTGTCTGGTGTCCATAAAATACATGTTCCCATTAAAGTTTTGTCATGCAGCTGATGAGGTTCAAAAGTGTTAAAAGCTTCCACTTTCCTCCTTTTAAATTCCGCACCCTAAATTCAGTTTTAAAACTCAGTTCAGCAAAACCAGTTCCTTCCTTTCCCTTTTTTTTATGATGGGCTCCTCTACGCTCTCCTGCCTGATGGCTTTGCCTTGTGGCCCTTCTCTCCCTCACCCTGCTCTCCCCTTCTCCGTGCTTCGGTGCCTCCCTGTCCTCACCTGTCCCGTGCCTCTGCTGATGCGTCGCCTCCTCTCCTCCTTGAGAGCTGCCCTTTAACTCTGCTTTTTTCCAGCGTTCTCCAAACTGTTCTCACCCTCCATATAAAGAGTTTGAAATGTGGTCTAATAAAAGAAATTGTTCCTGAGTAATGGAGCTAATAAAGCCCAGTTTCCTATAAATTCGAGTCCTCAATCTCCTCTCTGCCCCCTGCTCTCTGAACAGCTCCTATTTTCTGTCTCTGTGCTGTGCTCTCTCCCCTGATACTCCCTCATCACTTGTCCTTAATTCTGCCCCCATGTCGCTGGTCTCTGTGGGGCAGCACGTGTTGTGGCTAGCTGGGTGTTAGGCATGTGCTGAAGGACTGTAAGCACGTGTGGGTTGGCACCTTCTTCTCAGAGCCAGAGAGATACCTGCTTTTTCCTCAGCAGGCAGGTCCGCTTGGGTCATCTCCCCCACCCAAACCTGCAGTTTTTCATCAAATGTGTAAGAATTTCTCTGTCAAACGAGGCCAAGTATGTCCTGTGGGTTAAAAGGTTGCTGAGAGCATCAGGGGTGTGGAGATGAGAGGAGACTGATACTCAACTTACCTACGTTTCCTTGAAAAGCTAGGATTTAAAAAACAGGTATGATTCCTGTCATATCACAAAGCATTAGACTGTGACATATCCCATCGTATTCTAGTCTCATAAAACATCTACTGTGTCGTGCAAGTGATATAAATAAACATGTAATGGACTTGGAACGCACAGACAATTAAGTACCGTCGATGGCTGACAGTTGTACTGGATAATTGAGCATCTCAGGATTCTTAAAATGGAAAATAATTCATGCATTTAGGTTAGTTGGCATGAAGATTATTTACTCAGATTCAAAAATAAAACAAGAAGGTAGGATCGTGTCCAAAAGCTGTTATGTGTGAACACATACATCACATTTAATTATTTGAGTAATGCTATATCATATTTACAAATAATGTCGCATTTCTTGGAGTCATCTTCTTTTCCAGATGGAGTACGGTCATAAAGAAAATCAAGAAAGATGATATCTTTTGGTGGTAGTTTCAAGGAATTATGTCCAAATACCCAGACTTCCCCATGTTTGACACTTGCAAGTAGAGTGGAATCTATTCTGCACAGCAGTGACTTTGCATTAATGAACGCTTAAGCAGCAGATTAAAATGTCTGTTTAAAAAATAGGTTAGGATTATATAATAGCACAAGTCTGGGATACTAATAGCAGCGAAGATAATTTTATTGAGCAGATTAAGCGCAATTAGTTCTCAACTACAGAACGTCTAAATACAATACCAAATCAAAACCCAGCCCCTGCAGCTTTACTTGCTTTCCTTCACACCTACAGGGTCTGAACCTGACGGCAAAGTGAATTATCATTTTTATTGTCGTTCATTTTGTATTGCCATGGGAATGTACTTCATGTTACCCATTAGGACCCAGACAAACAAGTCTTCTCCACATGCACCATCATGAAACGAGACATGATTGAAGACAGCAAGGTGTCTGCACTACTTGAAAGGCTTTTATAAATTGATAAATTTGCTTGTCAGATTTCTTTAAAGGATTGCAAGGATAACGCCTGCTATAGCCTTATATGAAAAGTTACGAGAATTACAGTTTTATCATAAACCCATAATTATTTCCCTCATAAGCTATTTGCTTAATTTTAGTCTCCTGAACAGTGAAAGGGAGACAAAAACTTGCAGTGGTTGATAACGCTTACGACCTGATGAAGTAAACTGCTTTGATCCTCTGAGAGGTCAAACTGCGTGTGCGCTTCTAAGCAAACATTCCCCACGGCTGCTGATGCGTGAGATGTCTCTTCCCATTGCCAAATGTCCCACCTTCGCAACAGAAAATTAGAGGAGACTTGTAAAGAAATGTGGTGCGTTAGTGTATTTGATCTTGTGTATAAATTGGTGCGAGATTTGTTGAATGCAGGGTGTTGTTTTCTTTTTTTGCACTACATAGGGATACCTAGATGGCTCTTGTGGTTTGAGTAGAAAGCGAATGCATTAATATTACCGCATTAATGTTTAGGGAAGAAGGCATACAGTGTTGATTTTTTTTTTTTTCATTCAATACATAGAGAGTAATTTGACTTGAAGCTTCATTTAGCTCTTTAATACATTGCTGCTGTATAGCTAAACATATTTTATCTTCGTGCCCTTGACCTTTCCCTGAGAGCTGTGGGAAGATTAAAGTGCATACATGAGAATAAATTTAGAATTAACCTATTTTAAGAAAAATGCTACCAAATGCCTCAGCTAGCCATAAAGAGATACTGGTTTTGCCCCTATGACATGCCTGGCCTGGCAGAGCTGAGTAGAACAACCCTCTGCTGGAGCAGGGCTCTGGTACTCCTAGAAACAAGAAGGTAGGTTGGTCATTTTTCACTCAATCCTTGTCCTCCTTGTGGAAGCTGCCAACCAAGGTGCCAATTACCATGATGATTTCTGTAGCTCGGGTACCTGTCCTGTACCTGCCCCCTTCCCCCAGTCTCACTCCGTGTGGTTCTCCATGTGAATGCAGTATAAATACTTCTGGTCATTACCCTCTTGCACTGTGTTTGAACTAGCGACTACAAGGTGAGGTTGTCAATATATTAAGGACATCGTTAATGGCATAACCACAGCCATAAACGGTGAATAACTGTGACAGCTGAACTTTATTTATTTATTTCTTATTACAAAATGTGTTGGTGTCTCTGGGCATCTTTTAAGCTGTACAGATACTTCTGAAAACAGACTTAGTGACATCCACTGTGAGCAGCTGCTCTGCAGTGTTCTTAATTATCTACTTTAAATTATTCACTTTAACAGAGAATGGTTGTACTTGTGAAGCTGTCATCTTTAGGGCTTAGGTACGGCATTACTGTGCAGTAATTATACAGTCTGAGGCTAGCTTTCACCTATGCTAATTGCAGGTAAACTTACAAATCCCCCAGATTATTAAAATGAGAGTTAGCTCCTTCCTGTTGCATTCAGTCAAGGATTTAAATGTTGCAAACTTTTGGTTCTGCTTTAAAGAGAAAAGGTCAGCATAAAAATCTTACAAAATATCAATACTTTGCATAGCTAAGAAAATGAGCTGTATCGCGGCTCAGTACGCCGTATCTGGTCTAGACTGTGAGGAGAAATGTAATTTACAAGCTACAGAAGGAACTATTTTGTCCCCCAAAGAATAAAGCAGTTAGCTCCTCTTGAGCAGTAATATGCGCTAATTGAAGGGCTCAGGACTGCTCTGTAAAAATCAGCGTTCAGGCTTGTAGAATACGTAAAGTGACGAGTTTCTGTCTTTAGCCAGAATGAGAAGTATAATAAATGATTATGGACCCGGACTGGGTTGAAAAGAGCTACTTCCCACCGCAGCTATCAGAATGGGAGACATGTAAAGTGCTTGTAACAGATAGCTGCTCTATCTCCATAGCTGCCTGTGCTGCTTCTGTGGCAAAAAGTGTCACTGATAGATTAGGGTGACAATTCATAATGTTCCTGAGAGTGAATGCTACGCGTTGAACAAGATCAGAGGCTCAAGGAGCATGTCTCGAAGAATTAAGGTTTATTACTTAGCCGTCTGTGTAGTTTTCAGAATTTAAAAGGATTTATAATATTTGAAATACGTTTAAACTCAGAAAATACTGGTATTTCAGAGGAACGCTTTACAAATCATATTTTCCTCAGATCTTAGTTGTGTGCAGTGTCTGATTTGGGGTATTAACTTTTTGTTGTGTGACACGGCAGAGTAGCAGAGATGTATTGTAAAATTTTAGAAATTCCTGTGCGTATTTGGAGTGATTTCTTAGATTTCAGAACAGGAAAGCTAGAAAGATTTTTTTGAATGTCTTAACTTCTCAGATGTTTATTGTTTTGGACTATTTATTTTTTTAAAGAGTGGCAGAAGTCTTAAAACACATCTCTAAATCCACCTGCAGCTGTTCAGCAGCAGGGTTTTGGCCAGCTGCCAGGACTAGTGCATAACGGATATTAGGGAAGAGGAGGAGGTTTCTTTGAGGTGTTTTTACCACTGGGGGACTCCTGCTGTTCACATTTCTTCCGTACCATTTGGAGCAGCTCGGGTTTGTTTCCATGACGGAGTTAATGTGTAGGGCGGAGGGGCTGCCGGGGCTGCAAGAGGTGCAGCCAGTGTAGGTGTCGTGGAGAGCTGTGATAATTTTTATTGGCAAATGTGGCATTTACCTAGTTCCTGTTATAACACCCAGATGTTAAGCTAGGTTGGTTCTCTTCACATCTGGTGCTAGCATGAGAAGCTGCACGGTTTGTAGAAGACGTGGCCGAGTTCATTCTTCTGACAGCTTTATCCTTAGCCTTTTTAAGGCTCGAGTGAGGAGGTGCTGGCAGTACGTTAGCTTTTTTCATATTAAACGTAAAGGCTGAGCTAATGTGTATTTGGCAAACACAGGCACTTTGAGGTCAGGACACTTAGGATGTAGCTTTTTCTCTGTTGTACAATTCATTTTTGTCACAGCCTTGAAATTATATTCAAACATTCCTTTTCCAGTATATGATATAAATTAATGTTTTACCAGTATCGAAGATCACCTTTGCTGATGCACTTAAAGTCTGACTAATACATATATTAAAGGAAGAGTTAAGGTACAAATGCATCTCTAATTATGGGCCTGTCTGACTGAAAAGTTTCTTTTCATAAATCATGCAAGAACAGGTTTACTGAAAGGAAGGCTAGGAGCCTCGTTCTTGTAAACTTCCAGAACTTGCCCCCAAAATAGCTCTTTCCATTGGAAAGAAAAAAAGAAAAAAAAAAAAAAAAGTGTTTATCCTTATTTCCTGACTGTATTTTAGATTGGCCATTCTGTGACAGTGTATTTTTCTTCCTAATAGGAGTTTTCACAACCTTTACAGGTGGTATCAGCAGACCACTGACTTTTGCCACAATGCTTTTTAGGAAGGATTGCAGAGAAGAGATGTGTTTGTATCCGTAATGCAGCTGAACACCAGCTGGCAACTGGTAAAGACCCAAACCTTCCCGCCTGTAATGCGGCGTGGTGTCCTTATACCACAAGATATTTAGGTCAGCGTGTTTTTAAAGACATCTAGAAAAGGGAAGGCCAAATATTTTCGAGCCGGTATTTGTTGCGGTTGGATTGCAAGCTCTGTCACAGTTCATTTCGTTGTGCTATTTCTTCTGTCCGTAGTTGTAGCATCACAGCCAAGAGAGTTCAGAGGTGTTAGTTAGTTGGAAACAGAAGTCCCTACCCTCACATCTAGCTTTCAGAGCCTGTTTAATTTATTAAAGCTAATAAAATGAATCACGCTTCAGATTGTCAATCATGCCACTGTTTTATTTCATAAAACAAACAAAGAAGAACCAAGTTGTGTTTGCTTCATGAGGAATTTTGTCTTTTGTTGTTTAGAGAATGTATCCTGTGATGACTGTCATACAGCATTAATTTTTATGCTGTACTTAGAATTTCAAGACCTGAATTTCTGGCAGTTTCTTTTCTTCATTGGTGACAAGTAAATGTTGAGTATTCAGTTGAATTTCTTTTTTTTTTAAAGCAACACCCGAACTGAGGCAGGCTAATACAAGGCAAGAAGGCAACAATTTGTACCTTAGTAAAACTAAAAAAAAAAATCTCAAACTGCTAATTAGAGGCCTGCAGGTAGTATAAAATATATATTTAAACAGAAAATCCTCTGGCCATTGTCTCTCTACTTTCATGTGTATTGAACAGCTATTCCTTCATGTATCAAAACTGGGCAGTTGGCAGCATCCTCCTGGAGGAGGACATAAATTATTGTATTTGATTCTGGAGAGAAAGAAATGACAGGTTTGCTTTTTAATGTGGTATAATTCCATAAACTCTAGTGCTGTGTTATATCCTAATATGATAAATGTTGATGTGTAATGAAGCATAAATGTTTTTCTAATTGTTACTCTTTTTGCTAGTTGGCCACTAATGGGAAACTTAGAGCCCTGTTCCGGAGGAGTTCAGGTAGATGGAGAGCAGTCACACCTCAGCAGCCATTTGCCAAGCCCAGTGGCAGTTCTTAGGGACATGTGACAGAGCAAGAAAAGTTATGTTTGCATATTTTAAATGTAGTATTTTGTCATGTCACATATTTCTGTGAAGAACATACGTTGAGCTAACTATAATAGTATTCTAGTTACTTCTTTTAGTTTCAGATGTATTTTTTTTAAAAGGAGGGTTAGATCAAATTCTGTAAAAGTTTGCTGCTTATTTTTGCATTCTTGTATGGTGGCAAAATGTGTTTTGTATTATTTCGTCTGTTCATCTGGCAATTTTTATTTTATTTTTTAATCTGGATAGCCCATATTCATAACATTAAATTATAATAAATGTTTATTGTAGGCTATGTTTCATAATTAACCCAAACCAAATGTTTTCTCTTGCTTTCAGCCAGAGGACAGCCATTTGCGTTCTATTATTAGGGTCTCTTTACTGTAGGCCCCGGTTACCATTAAGTCTCTAGTTGTTTTCCGTCAGCGTTAGATCAAGATCAGCTTCACTGGACCTGATATGTAGTCCTTCTTTAGGCAAAATTTTTGTTTAGATCAAGCGAAACTTTCCCAGTTGAGCTACTGTCAACAATGCTGTGGCTTTGTGTATTGTAGATTGCAAGTGTGCCTTTAATTGCATCTTTTGGAACTCCGTACGTGTGTGTGCCTACTTTTTTCACACAGCTATATTCACACTGATATTACCTTTCCTCTAAGTTATTTCTAAGCTCTATGACATTTAAAGAGTATTTTTCATGTTTTTAGTCTGATTCCAAATTTCATTTTTGATAGTATGTTAAAAGCTTTTGGTGTTACGCCACAAAAAGCTCATGGGCTTCCATGCAGTAGTCTGATGTTTCTGATAGATGACCGTAGAGGTACCTCTTCTAGAAAACAGTACATGTTCTTGATAGTTATTCTTGTATTACAACTTCTGCTTCTTTTCTTTGCGCAATATGGTAAGGAACCTGTATCAGCCTGAGCCTCAGAAATTCCTTCCAAGCAGAAGAGAATTTCAATGTGGATGGCTCTTCATATTAAAGACCCGTAATTCTTTACAATGCATAGGACGTTCCATACTCTCTCTTATATTGACAAAAGTTCATTTGATATTAATGTGTGTGTTACTGTTCAGTAATTCCTGACCTTCTATCTCATTCTGCTGAAGGTTCTGAAAGGCTCTTTTAGTGACAAGATGGGCTTTCATCGAGCGCTTTGATGTTCTGTTTGTGATGCTCATCGTGCATCCTCTATGTATTCTAAGGGCTGCTGTGAACATCACCTGACTCTTAAAATTGGTATTCATTTCAGGAGAGCAAGGAAGCTTTAAACAGGTACAGTGTGAAAGCTTGCATGCCCTGATATATCACGAAAGATAGTACTGAGACTTTGTATGAATTCATTCACAAAACTGATAGCTGCATTGCGCTGAACAGAATCAGCGGCCTTATGTTTTTCCCTAAACTTCATACTACAGATGGGGAGAATTATTTATGTGGAACACTGAGTTTATAGCTCAGCAGTCAGACAGCAGCTGTATTTTCCTCCATTACCAGATCCTCTGCAACATCTTGTCCTGTTCATAAAGCCATCTAGTTTATGAAAGTTAAAAGGCTCCCAAACAGAGCAAGCCGCTCAAATTTGTGCATTACACAGCTGCTAGATCCAGAGCTGATGCACAGGGAGAGCAAGATACCCAGCTTCATTTAATTGATAATGTTGGCACTTCTCATGCCATGGCTCTGAAAGGACTGCAGCTGAGTAGTCACCCTTGCCTGGCTTTATGCGGGCATGCACCCAAAGAAAAATAAGTTAGCTCTCCTATGGCTGCTTCAGTTCTTCAGGATGCTTTAGTCAGTAGAAGTTCACTGCTAAGAAGAGATTTGAATCATGAGGAAAATGAGAGACAGGCTGCTGCATCTCTTGTATGGAAGCACTGAGTGTTAGAGGTCATACCTGTAGCCATGCACAGTGCTGGGCACAGACCTGTGGGGTCCCGAGGTCAGACAGATGAGGTGCTTGCCTACTGCAAGGTATTGCATTGCAGCCCCATTGACCACAGTATTGCAAAAAGCCACAGATATTTATCAGACAGTTGTTATTTTTGACACGATAAAGCAAATTTAAGTATATTTGTCACATATATACTTCTGAAGTACCTCAGATTTTCAGTACACAAAATAAATACCATTTAAAATATATTTATCTCTGATACTGGTCATGGTTGTCATTGTAAAATTTGCCTTCATCATTTAAAAACAGTTGTATAAAACTTTGATCATTTTTCAACATGTCATTTAAATTACAAAGTTCAATAAGCTTTCTTTGCCCAGCTTATCTGTAGAATGTATATGCTTTATAAATACCCAGTGCACCAGTATTTAAAAGGCAGTGTGTTATCTGAGAAAACTCATGTAGAGAATCAACAGCTCTACCATAGGAATCAGTCAGCATAGTACTGCAAACAAGGGACCTTTTGTACCTCTACAAATGCAGAGCAGCATGAATTTTACAACTGCTGAGTGTACTCCAAAGTTAATTACCATTTAGATTCTAAATAAAATAATTCTCTGTAAAAAATTGTGTGGAAAAAAAAATTAGTGGCATATACCATCCTATTTATTATTTATTCAACTATAACTGAAATTGTAATAAGTCAGATTGGAATCATAGGCTGTGTGGAAAAGTACATCTTTTCAGTGGGGCTAATTATCTTGAATAGAAGAAAGTGCTAATGCAGCTATCTGGAACCCGAGTTACTTTTTACTTTGCTCTGTAAGACACATTCCATGATGCCAAAGTCTTAGTTTTAATAAAGGGGTTGAGATCAATATGATTATGCCACTAAGCGATTTAATTGAAAAGAAGAAGCAGTGATGCTCAGGAGTTGTTTAAAGCACTGCTGCGTATGTTAGAGTGTGTACTGTGGTGCATACCCTGTAAACAATAGTGTGCAGTGCATATATGCTGCAGGAATTGCTCTCTAGTTTGGGGGATATGATTCCAAATTCGTATTTTGCTCAAATTTTCCTTGAGAAAGAAGCCATGCCACAAATGGGGGAAGTATTCTTCATGGAGCCCTGAACTCAGTGGACCGGTGGTGGTGAGGAGGTGCTGTATTTCCCCCCATGGTTCACAGCCCATCCAGCGACGTTGCACCACCTGCTGACTCTCATTCTGCAGTCCTCAGCACCTCCAGAGTCTTCAGCTGTGTTCAGGTTTGGTTGAGGTCAAGCTTTCCAAACATAAGAGAGGTGTACTTTCTGTGAGATTTCTGGCAATTGCATGTCCTTCCTTTGCTGACTTTTAATTGATATATTTTGGCCAATATGATTGTGCTTTCAAATATTTTGCATTGTTTCAGAGGAATCTTGCTTTCCTGCTAAGCTAAATAAAGCTCGTCAGTGCTGTGCTTGATTTTTATTACCCTTTATAATTGCTACTACAGACTGTATCAGATGTCTAGTACTCTCACATTCTTCTTTCAGAGTACCAAATCTTCTCAGTTGGTCTCTGTTGACTCACTTCCTGAGCTGTGTCTTTGTTTTTAACCAAACAACTGTAGAAATACTTCTTACTGCCTTTTACTTTCTCAGAGCTACTTTTGGAGAAGTCCCCTGCTTCTCAAACACTTGACAGGCTTGTTGTGTAGTTGAGTACATCGTATTACATCTTGCCATGTAAAGCTATCAAATGTGACTGATGGGGACAAACCGAGCACTTTATAGTCTCTAGGGCAGTGACACTGGAATGCAGATTGCTTTCAGGAATAAAGGGTTGTTTTTAAAGGTTTATAAAATGGCAGTATTTAATACTTTACTTTTGAACAGTTTTAACAAAAATTTTTCACGTTGACAAGTTAGAGAAACCAGTGTCTGTGTTGTTTTAGAGAGCACTTTGCCGCAAAAAGTCTTGCTTTGACATAGATCGGAAAACAGATGGGACAATCAAAAGGCACATGGGTAATTTGCTTTCCTTTTGTTTTGTTTCATTCTTTGTTTTCCTTCTGATTTTTTTCCAGTGACAACACATTTTGGTGTTTCCTTGTGTTTGAAGGTTTATGAGTATTCTTTTGCAATGCCCAAGGGTCTTGATTGTATATATTATGAATTTAATGTCATTATTACTGTGATCAATAATTCCTTCAGTTTCCAAAATTGTGGGAAGATAGCGCAGTCTGGGATCCAAACACCTACAAAAGCGAACCAAGTGAGGAAGTCCCAGCTATTGGCACCTTTGGCGGATGAAAGGGTTTCTCAGCCTTCAGGTTTACTTGCTGCTGTGTTTGCTATTTTCTTGCTCAGGAAAAACTATGTTAGTGTATGGGAGAAAAGAAAACTCATCTCGTTAAACATTTTTGGGTTATCTTCTTCCCACAATGTTACTGAAGCCAGCTGCATCTTGTGGTATAATTAATTTATTGCCATTCTACAGAGAAAAGTTGAAATTTAAATTAGGTTCTGCTAACCTTCCTGAAATTCCCATGAATTTGTATTTCTGGAGGCTGTGGTGTCATGCCCAAGCTAAGATACTTCCTTTCTGTCTTTTGAACTCCCTACCTCCATTTTGTACAGCAGTCTTCATTTCCAGGCCTGTTGCTGTGTAGCCAGGCTGTATCACCTGCATCCTGATAAAAATGCTTGGGAATTGGTGATGTGTAAATTGCTTCCATTTAATGCTTAATAAAGAAGGTTTTTCTGAAGGAAAGATGAGATACAAATATAAAATCTTTGGAGCAGGAAAGTACCTTTTACAGCAGTAAAACTTGCTGGATCATAACTAGGACTGAAGCATGCCAGCAAGAATTTGATACTAGGAAGTGAGTTGGCATCTAAGCTTTTATTGCATTTCAGATCTGGAGAATCTGATTGTACAGTATTTCAGTGCCAGTTTACCATAGCAGTGCTCCTTGGCTTTCTTCCATCTTTGTTTTTAAAATAGTATGGAAGTTGGAATAAAAGCTAAATAGGAGCTAGACAGTATGTGCAATTAGTATGAATCAACATCCTATTTGAATGCAGACCTTACTTGCTGTAAATGTTATATAGGATCTCTGAACTACCTCACAAGTTCTCCACAGGGCAGATATAGATGTGAGTTAATTATCAGCTCATTTGTAAATACAGCTGAGAGAACACGTCTGAAAAAGTCAGAAAAAAATCAGTGAAGTTTAGCAACATGAATCCATTGTTGACTTGGGACATATCAGTTGTACTGGAGACTTATTTCCCTCTGGCCTCTAGATTTTGTAGAAAAAAACAGAATATCCCTTTCATAGAACAGGGTGCTTAGAATAAGGTCCTCATATTACAAATGCATATTTATATCTGTTTGGGTTTTTGCATGTCTTTTTATTTCCACAGGGGATATCTCACTGTAGGTTGTATTATTTAATGAAACACTCATAGTTTCTTTTTCAGCAACATAAATTAGACATAGGAGTGTTTGTTTTGGGGGAGATCTTATTCACAATGCACGTCTCTCTTTGGGGACAAGTTGCACAATACACCGTGCTGGTGAGCTGCATCTGTTCCACTAGTGAATTTTGTACTGCTTTGCAAGGAGCGTTTGACTACTCTGGATAGCTGCATTTACAGAAGCTCTTTTCATGATGGAAACGAAAAACTGCTGCCTTTCAGTCTGATGTGCAGCTGCCTCACATCTTTGTTGGGTATTTCTTTGATGTAATTTCAACAATGATCAAATTTGTTGGTGACACAAAACCAGATGGGCAGAGAATGCTCTTGTGGCCAGGCCAAAATGCGGTGACCTTGAGAGATTAGAGTGGACGAGGCCATGGGGGAGCCACGGGAGATTAGCTGCTTAATAAATACAAAGTTCTGTAAGGCAGGGGCGAAGAAAGGCTGGATATGGGAGGACCTGAACACATTTGTCACATTAAAGGAAACTCATTTTCCTGATTGTTCTGTCCTAACATGTCTTTTTACGAAAGCAAACATTTCAGACTTCACAGTGCTAAAATAGCACAGATGGAGCAAGGAAAAGCTCAGGGAGAACTAATCCACAAAATGAAAACTTTTGAGGATACAGCTGTAATATAAGTAATTTACATTTCAACTCTCAAAGAAGTGACCTTGCCAAAGTACTTTGGAAAAAAAAAAAAAAAAAAAAAGTAATCTATATGGATTTGCTAGACGGAGATAAGTCATCACTAACAGCTAGAGGGAGGGAGTTTAATATATTTTTATATCCCAGAGATTTTAATAAAACAGCCTAAATATTTGTACTTGAATACATTATGCCTGAATTAAATGTATCGTAATTAAAAAGTAATTGAATTTAAGAAATTCTAAATGGATATAAATTGTAGTATTTGCATACTTCCACTAAAAACATCCTGTTCTGAATTTAGCTTTTAGTTTATGAACAGAAGAAAGACCACTGCACTTCAGTGTATGCCTTTAAAAACCTTGCTACTAAATTTACTATGATCCATAACAATGAAAGCCTTCCATAAAATGTGTAAATGCATTACTAGTGCAAAGCTGTTTTTATTATTTTATTTATACCTATATAATGTCTTAACAAATCAAAGCTGTAAAGCATTGTAGTGAAAAGCAGTTTGTTCAAATAAAAGTAAGTGTATGCGGGTTTTTCTGGGGTGACATCTTTTCTACATGGTTCTTTGAGAACAGAGCTATATTTACAGCTCTTGTGGTAGAGAATCGTACTTTAATGATCTGAAGAAAGAAAGGATGAAACTATGGCATTCTGGCCTTCTACTTTGCAAAATATTGAAAATGGGAAGTGATCTTGGGCTGATACTCGGAAACTTGTGAATTGCAAGGGATGATGGCAAAATATCTAGAAAATGAGCCCTGATAACACTGGGCTGAGATGGTGGAAAACACCTTCCATTGTACATACTACTTGGAGACAGAATAAATATCAAAGCAAAGAAAATGGTAAGTAAAGGAGTGTTCTTAATCTTAAAATAATGGAGGTGTCCAAAAGCAGAAAAAAAAAGGCAAATCTTTTTGCAACCTGTATTAAAAAAACATGACAATTCAGTGGAGCAAATACAGAACAATGCTGTCATAATTGGTTTCCATAAGGCAGAAAAAAAGAAGCCTCAAAGGCCTCAAGAAAGAAATTGCACTTTTCTGTCCAGAACTTTCAGTGTTATCAGGAAACCCAGATGTCTTCCTCAGAGGAAAAATGCTTAGGAAACATTGATAATCACAGATACTTATTTGCAAAGTAGCAGCCAAATAAATACAAATTAGGCTGATTAGTCTGATTTTTGACTAGATGTATATAAAAAGGTCCCTACGTTTTCTCTTTTTTTTTTTTTTTTTTTTTTTTCCAAATATTCCGCAGTAGCAAGAATCCCTAGTTGACTTTAGAGTGAGACTTTTAACTCGTCCTGACTTTGCTATTCACTCTTTGTGTCCTTTTTAAGAAATCATACAGCCCCAGTATTCTCAGTAATAATGTGTGGATATAGCAATCTTTCCAAGTTTTCTAGGAGTACCTCACAAGATGGGTAAAGTGTGTGGTCACTGCTTTTCTGCAGCAGTAGTTATGTCACAGGGTGAGTGGAGCACTGTTTTTTTTTTTGTTTGTTTGTTTGTTTTGTTTTCTTTCAAATAGATCCACATTGAGGCATCCTACTTGATCTTGTCTTCATTCATATCTGTTCTGTATAAAGAGAAAGGCATACCGGAATTTCTGTGCTTTCTCCCAAATAAAATATGAAAATAAATATAAATAAATAACATTTTGCTTGTGCACAAAGGCAGATCTTGAGTGGTATTGTGAAATGCACTTAGTCCTTCTCTGAAGGGTAGAGGAAGACACTCCAGGACGCAGTGGAAAGAAGAGATTTCTCTCCCATGATGCAAGCAGCAGTGAAGCTGGGATGCAGTTTGTAATGCCCTTTATGTTTAGGAACAGCTCTTTAACATGTTCCGTGCAGCATGTTGTATTAAATATACAGAGCTTCTCGATCCTTCCCACTCCCCCTCTGCCTCTCTGCATCTACCAGGAGATGTTTGTATCACACGTACCCTTCCTGTTCTTTAAACAACTGCCACAAGCAACTGCGGGTTGCAGACTGAGCAGGGTGTAGGCAGTGGTGTGTAACGGTCCAAGTCCCTTTGCTTCAGAGCGTATCTGTCTGAACTGGCCATCTCCACAGTCGGACTCCTTGTTTTGCTGCTTTTCAGACTAGCAGCAAAATTCCCCCTATTTTACTTATTAATGGGAGGAAGAACAGTTAGGAATTGGATCAGAAGGTTGATAAAACATAATCGTCACTTCTTGTGAATTAATGCTAAGTGTTGTAAGCACCCATGGCCTTACATGAAAGAAATTATTTCTTCTTCTTGTTCACAGGCCCTATCTCTCGTCCCTAAATTACATCACTACCAATGAATTCCATTTAATGCAACTAATTTCTGGCAGGAACCCCATAAAGCCACAGTGTAAATGATCTGTAACAGGGTGATCTTTCATCTGTTGTATGTTGTTGCATTCTTTCCTTCTGTATCTTATTTTTGAAAAATAACTGGAAAAGTACTTGTCTTATGGGGTTCATGTTTTTATTTTATTTTGTTTATAAATGTGTGCTGTTCAGTAATCTTTCTTCAGAATGTTCTTGTGGGTGGAAAACGAGCTGAACATACTTATTAAGAAAAGATGAAGAAGCTTTATCAGTTGCCTAAAATGTTTATAATGTCTTGATATTCTATCCTGTCTTCTTAATTAGTTTTATGAACTACACCAATTTGCCCACTGAGGCTGTCTGGATATTAGAAAGTATTCAAGTGTAAAATAAGCATTAGGCTGATGCTCCTATGCTATTATTTTAGAAATACCTATGTGTTTACTCTAAGAAAATTGGTTTGTTTGGGCTTTTTTTATCTTGAGTTACAGATTTTGTATCCCTGCACTCTATTCTATGATTTGTTAAGTGGATTAATTAAATTAGTGACCTAATGAGTGTGTAGTTCAGTTTGAAAGATAGATGCTTATGCTGTTTTGTTACCTTCGTTGATGATTTTCCATATTGCAATCAAATTGCTACCAAGTTCTGGGAACCTTTTGAAATACATTTAACACATGTATAAGGTTTAACTTTACATGTATAAGGTTTAACTTGAGCAATGTGTTCGTCTTTTTCCTCAGATCGTGTAGAGAAGTAATACAAGCATGCATTGTGGTACAGCCTTTAAACATGAGAAAGGGTCCCGTTCCTGCAAAATCAGGTTTTGGCCTTTCTGCAGCGATGATCAATACAGTGATGGGATTCTCCTTTTGTTGCGTGCTGTTAGCTTTGGAAATTCACCTGGAGATAAAGCTTAGTGCTTGCTTACTTGGCAAATGTGATTAAACTCTGACAGATAAAAGGAGAATGAGAGTAATTGTATGACAGAGGGAACAAGGCAGGGCATGAGCTACACAGATCCCACGGAAGAGCATGTGGAACTGGACTTTTGTGAACGCTCAAAACAGGCTGCTTCGTGAGCTGGTGGAGTTGCCAGGGGAAGGCTTAGTCCAGGTTTACGTCATCCTGGAGGAAGAGGAAGGTGTTCCTCTGTCCGACTTACATGCCCTTGTTTACAGGGTGGTGGGCTGGTCTTTGCATAGTTGTGGAGGAAGGCAGTGTTTCAGAATGGGTGAAGGAGATGCTCGCTAGTCAAGGAAGTCTCCTCATGGTTCATCTGATTTATCAGAAACGAACTGGTTTTGTGTTATGCTCCCGTCCAGCGTAACACTTTATCCATGCTACTCCAGCTTAATGTATCTAGTAGCGTAGGACAGAGAGCTTTGTATCCAAATGCGCATCTACCCAACCTACTTGGATCTTTTTAAAATTGACGATGAATCTTTCTCTTTGACCAGGCTGTTTGAGGTCATGTGGATTTTCTTTTCTGTGTGGCACTGTGAGGATACGTGTCTGGAAGAAAGAACATCAGATGCACGGTTTTTTAATATTACCGTGTAGCAGAGGAAGTGTAATTCATTCAGAGTTGCAGCTGGTCTCTAGATTGCAAGATAGCTTGTTCCCAAATGTGGATGACCTCTGAGATTTTTATGGTAAATCTCAGTTTTGTAAAATAAAGGAGTTCAAAATGTTTGCATGTTCTCTAATCTACTCTTTATGCGTATGGGAAAGACTAGAGATTGGGTGGGAGTGGCGATTAGTTACAGAAATAGAGGATGGGAAGATGTGAGGGTGAAATTTCTTGCAGAAGAGGGAAATGGTTATAATCTTATAATCCTTGAAACAACAACAACAAAAAACAATAAAACCACCACCAACAAAAAACCACAACTGTTTTATTTTATTTTTACAAATCTTGTGGCTGTGTTTTCTACAGTTGCCTGTGGTTCACTGGGCATATGTAAAGAAAGAATTGCTGGAACAACCTCTGTGCCATTGTCAGTGACTTTGGGAAGGAGTCCAGGAACGGGTATTTTGTCTTTAGAAGACTCATGTCCCTGAGCCTAGGATTCATCTTACATATAGAGTGACCTATGGTTACTTGCTGCCAAGACCATCAAATTTCACATTCTCAAAAGCATTATTCAACTTGCAAAAATGTTGTGCTCATGCTTTCATACTGTCCTTTTTGTTTTGAGACCAGTAGCTTTATTGATAAAGTGATGGATCTTTGGACAAATTAATCCTAACTGATATATTGCTTCTATTGATATTAATATTGCATGAGAACAAAGGACAAAATTTTATGGATTGAAGTTATTTCAGTGCCCACCTCAAGGACTACAGGGAGAGAAAGATGTGTTCTGTATTGTTCTTGCATAGACCTCCTTTTTTTTGTTTGATCACAATCAGTATTTTAGGAAATTCTTGTGAATAAGAGGATATTTTTCTAAAAACAGTATGCTTTTCTAGCATGGAGTGGTGATTGTACTCATAATCATCTTTTTAAAGGTGATTTTTTGCTTTTTGAGAGGTGCTCACTGGCAGCTATGATGCCCAGCATACCTCCTGTCTCCCATCTGACAGAGTGCCTGTTAAGCCAGCTGAGCCGCACAAGCTACCTATTTGCCTACCTCCTTGCTAGCGGCTTGTCAAATGTACAGCATGAAGTGCATTCTTCACCCTTGGAGGTTTCAAAACCTGCCTGGATGAGCCCTGGGCAGCTTAACCTGATACCACAGCTGACCCTGCTTTTAGTAATGCTTTGTATAGAGACCTCCTGAGAGCCCTTCCAACCTGGATTATTCTGATTTTATGAACAAACAATTAACACCATTTGAGGATACGTGTATATTGCATTTGTTAAATAAGGCAAAGCGGAGTTTTTTCCTAAATGATATCTGGATGTCATATACAATTCTCATTATGCAGTAATACGGCATTGCTCTGTATATGAATAGCAGATTGTAATGGAAGGCCAATTCTTCGGGGGTAAAAGTCATTGAAAGTTTTGCCATCCACAAAGGGGAGCTTCAGAATCCTCATTCAGAATTCATGAGTCATATTCTCTATTGCCTTCTGCTTTATGGAGTCACTATCTCTGTGCACAAAGGGTAGAAAACATGTTATCAAATCAGATTGGGCCTGAATGTTTTTCACTGTGCTTTCCAAGGACATTGCGGATAAGAGGCACAGAGAAGGATGATTCATGTTTCTCCTCTTCTCACTGATTTGCTTTGTTTCAGAGACCCTTCATAGAGGGGTATATGTTATGGTGGGAAGGGGCGATCCACCAAGTGGTGCAGACCTCAACGTCTGCCTGCTGCTATTGCAGCTCCGTGACATCCGTTTCTGACATCCTTTTAAGATTAATAAATGAAATACCTAACTCAAGAATGTATAGCTATAGGCATGATGGTGTTTTCTTAAAGATATGGGAAGCTGGTGTGTTAATTAAATTAATTAAATAGTGAATGCACTTTTCATTTTTGCAGTCATCAAAATGCAGTCTCTAGTAGTCTTTATTTACACAGTTGTCTGTCTGTCTCTTGAACATCAGGAGGTATGAATGATTACTGGGGGCATATGGTATGGGAAAGAAGATGCTTACTGTCTGTAAGCTATCTATTATTTATTTCCAGAGGCTATATTATCTTTTATTTTTTATTTTTTACTACAGAGACTTTCTGTGTGATACTTATAACACAACATGCTGTAAGTTGCATTAGAGGTTATATCTAGTTGAGGTCGAACAAACAAAACCGAAGAGGGGATGCAGCCTTTTTTATCTTTTTTTTTTTTTTTTAATGAAATATTTGTTGTGGGAATGCATATCTATTGGGAACCTTTCTAATTGGCTTGAGGCATCTAGACAGCTTTAGTTATAATGTATTTTATAAATCAGAAATAACCACAACCAAGAGTATAGACTGAATTTATCATGTTACCACAGTATATATTTATAATGTGAAACAATATTTCTGTGTGCAAAACACTAGACAGACTTAACCATTTAGGATGATAAAATCTAAGTGCTTTATTTGCAAACACCATTGAAGTGCAAAGAATAAATTTAGGTTTATTACTAAATAGCTTGCCATACGTTGTGAAAGTTGCCATTCTATTGATAGGATTTGCCAGTCAGTAACAATGATATGCTGTTAAGCATAATATTATGAAATTTTCTCATAATCAGAAACTAAGTAACATTTTTAAAGACTGGAGCAGTTATTGTTATATGGTTATTTCCTCACGTTATTATATGAGAAGAGTTTTCTTATTGGGAGGAGCTACTAACATTATGAACATTGAAGTACTAAAAATGTTTTAAAATTTTTGCTCTGTGCAAGGCAGTGCTTTAAAAGTTGCTGTATTGAAAGCCTAGAAGTTCTTTGTTCATATTATTGTTCTGTTTTGAGATATAAGGCCATTAGAGTTGCTGGGCATGATGTATGGTTTATTGCTCTCACTATTTTAATTCATTTTTTGTTTTAGAGTGTTGAAAAAAAGACCAAATAAAATTGGTGTTAGGTTCAGCAAGTGTAATTGAAAGCTTGTAATTGCTCTCTGAATGACATGTTGAATAGTAGTATGCCGGATGTTTGCCAGCATCATACAAAATCCAGACTTTGTATATGTCAGATTATTCTTGAACGTCTGAGAGAAGTATTAAAAAAGCAAAGAAGAGTGGAGGTGCAGCTTGCCTCTGAATGAAAGGTCCATAGCCAGTTTCCTGAATGCTGCTGTGTTTGCACATGCATGTGCATGTACATCAAACTGTGTCGGACAGAACAAATAGTATTTTTAAGAAGTTTTTGATGTTGAGACATGGATAACTTTTTAGATGATTTGTGGTTGTTTGAAACTGGTTCATTTTTATCAAATACTTAGGAAGTACTTTCCCCAAATACCTAGCAGTCTCTTTTTAAATATTCAATAAATATACTTGCTACTTTCATTTCTTTTATCCATCTTATTTCTATGGTTGGTAAGTATCTGGAAAGACTGGATGCAGAATGGATTTAGAAAGGATTCCATTCAACTGAAATGTCCCGAGTTCTCAGAGAAAGTAAAATTCTTGTGAAATGACAGAAGCACTTTTAGATAGGATGAAACCTCCAAAGAAGTGACGGTTTGGGCAGGTCTGAACCAGGTCTGAACCCCCAGAAACACCGGTGGCAGCACGCTGCACGTGGGGGCAGCGGGGGCTGTGGGTGGCATCCTGCTGCTGAGCGTTGCGGGGTGCTGTACCTACAGCCCCGGCTCACTTCAAGAGGGATAATGAGGGTGCTCTTCCTCACGCCAGCCGTATTTGACATCTCCCTCACATCATTTTAGTACAAACTGAACAGAGGGAAGTCCTGTTCAGAGTTTTACTTGGGTTTGTAAGATGTTTGCTCCTGTTCCAACTTCACCGGAGCTTCCCAGCACGAGAAGGCCTGCAGCGTGGTCGTTGCAGTTTTCCTTGGCTGCAAGTGGAAGCAACAAAACTTTAACATGTAAAAGATGGCTGTAGCCTGCAGAACAGCAATAGCAGTGCTCCTTTGGCCTGAAAGTGCTGAGCATATGCCACTTTCAACTGCAGTATCTGCCTCATTTTTACACTTGAGAGACAAGGCCGTGACTAAGCCTCAGGTAGCTCTGGCCGCTGAAGTTTTCTGCTTTAACAGTGGTGTGAGAAGGAGCCCAAGTACAGCGGGGAGCTTCTGGTGCCAGTAAGAAAAGCTTCTGTTAGACAACATTGTCAGAAGGCTACAGAAGGCCACCTAAACATGCGCAAACAGGTTTTTGTTAATGACCTTTTGTGCAATTGCCATCAGGCCAACAAGGGAGTGAGTCCGTATGGGATTGTGCGTTCCCAGAATCTGAGCACTACATGAACCTTCTCTTATCTCTGACCCTCTGCTTGTCTCTTCCTCTTTCCTCCAGACCTGTACAGAAGGGTTCAAAAGAGCCAACCCACTAGGGTGTCTGTATTTACCATAAAACCTGTCTTCAGAGTATCTTGAGGGTAGTCAAGTCAAGAGACTCTTGCTTGAAAAAAAAGTTGTATTCCGAAGTGCCAGCAGGAAATGTGCTTTTGTTGGATTTTTATTTTTATATTTTTTTTGTATACCTATGTGGCCCAAAAAGAGTATGTTAAAAAAATATAGTAAAAAATATGTTGATACGCAGTTATAGCAGATAGAGTTTTCAGTCTATTAGAAAGACCTAGCAGGTAGGGAACCGGAGATTCCAGGGAATCTCCTGACCTAACAGCGGATCTGAAATAACACTGCTTCAGTTACCTGGGTTTTGTAGGGTAAGGAAGGATTAATAATGCTGTTAGTGACTCTTTCAATCAACACTTACGCATCTGAGGCAAAGGAATGTTTTTTTGGGTAGTTTGCCTGCCTGTGGTGACTAAGGCAGTTAGTAGCCTTGTATTTAAACTATGGACAGATAAATGCTGGAACAGCATTGTGGTTTGGCAGTATGGTAGCTTAGAGTAGAAAGGATTGAGAGCAGGTAACCTTTGATAAAACATTCTAAAAAGTTTCCCCTGAGTAATCGATATGTATTTATTGCCTTAATTTTGTCTCAAGTATTATTTGGCATGTCTCCAAAAGTTCAGCTCCTCTCATTTTTCAGATATCCTTTATTTCCCAAATGTCTGTCTGATTTATACTGAACAGATTTGGGGAAAAAAAAAATCCCAAATCCGCATGCCACAAATGAAAAATTTAAGACAAAAGATTTTAGTGAAGGAGGTAGGAAGGGAAGCAGGGTTTTATTAATATGACAAGGGGAAAAAAATTGAATTTATAAACCATTTCAAACTTAGCAGGGTAGGAATACGTTTATTAATTTACTGTCAAGTTGTTACTTGAAGTGTTATATCAGCGTTGGGACCAAGGAGGAATTGACACGCTGTTGGCATCGCCGTCGCACCGTGGAGAGAGAACTCGGGGCAGTACAAGGGAGCCACGGAGGGGAGGAAGGAAGCTGCCCTGGTTGAGAGCTCGTGCATCGTGCTCCCCGCTGGAGGAAGGGACTGAAGCGTGACTCTCCCGAGGCAGCGTATCTTGCATGGCTGCCAAATCTACTGCTTTTGGCAGCAGTCTAACGCTTTTATGAGTCATCTATCATCCTACCGTTTTTTTTTCAGTTTTTCTATCACCAGTGTGAAACAACAGATTTCCCCCTCCTCCCTTTCGATTCCTGCCCTTGCTGTCTGTTTCCAGACTGCCGTATGAGCAACATGCTTGTGCTCATCGGTTGCTGCCCAGTGACAGGGAACAGGTCTCTTTGTCACCCTTCCGAAGTGCTGTACGGGCTCCATTCAGCTCAGCCTCTGCCCTGACCTCTCTCCGAGGAGAGTAGCTGGCAGGTTCAGGTGCTGGAGCGTGTGTGTTGGGATGTAGGCTGACCGGTGCTCGTGTGAAACGCAGCCCACTCCGTAGGTGTGTGTCCATTCATCAGGGAAGGGGCCGTGCCAAGGGCAGACCGGCACCTGGACATCATATTGGCTGTGGTTTGGATATTGAATATGAGGTTGGAGCACAGCTACGCTGTGTCCTTTACTCAGGTTGCAGGCTAAAGCCACCACCTAGCCTTTAATCATTACGGGGAGCTGGCAGCATTCCTCTGATCGTATGGGAAACTTTTGTTTGGACACACATACCATATTCTTGTAAAACATCAAGATACAAGCGCAGTATTCATTTCAGCAAACAGGAGAATTGAATTCTCTCTTCATTAGCAGTGCGTGAAACGGTGTCTGCTGGTTGGTTCAGGGCTTTGATTTTTATTCTAAACCCAGATGGAAATATTTGCATAAGTCCTACAGTAGTCCTTTGTGGGGGCTTTTTAGTTCTCCTCACCCCAGTTAATATTGCAAACTTAAGAAATCCTCTAAAATTAATCTTTTTCCATTATGCCTGTTACCAGCTATTACAAATATGACAGAAGGATCTAGAAACCACAGCTAGCGCTGCTTTCCAAGGGGCTGTGAAGCTGCAGCGATTATTTGTGTGCTGTGTGCTTGTGCTTATCTCTTTTGGCTGGTGAGACCTTCCATGTTTCCCCATTTTTATTTCCCCTCTACACACACTCCTTCCCAGCTGCTGTAACCAGCGCAGCATTCGCCCTCTGGCCAGTCTGGAATGAGCCGTTTGTGAGGCTGCTGGTAATGCCTCTCCGGCCGCCACTAGGCAGGACGCACGCAGAGACACTTGGCATCTGTGCCCTGACTCGCTATCAGGCAGCCTGGTGCCACCTGGTACCCTCTGGTCCAGAGCTCGCTGCTGTACTTGAGCCTGAGTGCCCTGCAAAGAAACCCTTGGTGGTCCAAATCCGTCCCCTGAGCAGCTTCTGCTGCCTTGTCCTATAAAGGGTATGTGTGGCCGTTTTATGCTTCGTGCTGCTGGAGGAGCAGGACGTTGGGCAATATTTGCTGTTGTTTCACTGAAATTCTGCTTACAGCTGTAGCTACAGCTCTTAGCCTGCGCCGAGAAAATCTGTGATTTCTCGGGTTCTCTTTCTGCATCCTGGCAGATCCCTGAGTTCCTCAGTCAGGGCCACTGTTCTTGCATTTTTCTTGTCTCCTAGGGCTCAGCATGCAGGAGAGGTCTGCACGTGCTTAGTGCCCCATGCGAGGCATGGGGGCACTTACTGAGACAGGGCCTGACGGATCTGGAGGGCGAAGCTGGAGCTTTTCTACTCAATATGCTTTATTTTACTGGAATTGGGGTTTATTTTCCTTGTAAAACAAAAGTGAATTCCCTTTTCTCTGCTGTCTGTTTTTACCCTACCAATGCTTTTATGTTAAATGGTACGGTGCCTGTGCAGTATTTATTTTTAATTGCATGTTGTATGTGTTTTACTGTTGAAAATAAATAACAGCCCAGTGTCTTACCAGCTTAGAAATTCTGCCATCCACTCTGTCACAGAGATCCTGTCATGAACCATATCCTTCTCCAACTCCCTGTGACTGGTTTTTAAATGTTGCAGCCAGTGGACCGTAAGTTTTAGAGTTACATTTGTTAGAGATGCCATTTTGCATTCCCTAAGAAAGTACTGTTGCGTTCTGACACCATTTCCTGTCGCCCTGTCTCCTGCTTTGGACCAGCGTGGAATAAATGCAGAGATGCATTTTCTGAAGTGTGAATCGTAGGTATATAATAATCTAAATTACGAGGCTGCTCGTCTCTGTACATGTGTGTACATGTGTTTTATAAGCATGGCCGGTGTTCTGGAGGTGCTCTGTACGTTACGACAGCCCAGCAATCAGCATAAAATCAGGCAAGGATGAGATGAGCACTGTCTGTGCAGTAGTCAGAGGATTTTGAGTTCATTTCCAGTTGCCACACATGTAGCTGTTTTTAATACCTTCCAGTGACAGCTTTTATAACATTAGAGGTCAGAGTGAAATTGTTATCTGTTTTATCCTTCTAAAAGCATATAGATATAACATCCTTTGGACCAAATCCAATCTCTGCTTCCCTTGGAGTGCAAGTGTTGAAAGCATGAAAAACATCCCAACTGCAGTGATTAGATGTATGGGATAGGTGGAAGCAGCAGAGAGCTGTTAACTTCCCTGGTAGCTGTTTTCACAGGGGTGTGTTGAGGATGTTGAGAAGGGCGGCAGTAGCAGTTAGTGAGCCTGCAAGCATACAAATTACTGGCCAGAGCCCCAGCACAACATCTACATAGCAGGCATAGATATGTCATAACTCCACAGCTGTTCCACCTCCTGTGACACTACATATGGCGAGGGAAGCCTATCCAGCCTCTGCATTGAGTTTCCTTCCTCACGGCAGTGTCATTGGGTTCTCTCACCCAGCAGTTTTATATATATGTGTGTGTGTATATAAATATAAATTGCCCATAATAACAATGTCCTGATGTCACATTTGCTAATTCTGCAACCTGGGACGAGAGGCTGAATGATACTCATTATTGTCCTTTCTTTTTTTGTACCTCCCTGACCTCACAATCCTTCTTTTGCCCATAACTGGTCTTTCCTTCACATATTTCCTTCTTCCTCAATCTGCCTTTTAAACTAGGAAAATACCTACTCAAACTAACTCAGAAGTTATATCATAACTTTTATTTATTTATTTACTTATTTTTATTACTAGAATTACCTGAATCAGTTACCCAGCTGCAAGATACCTTATGAGAAAGCACACCTCTGTGTGGAAGGAGGTGGTGATATCCATGCAAAGTAGTTAACAGGCACACAGACTGATAGAAACAATTCTTCTGAAGGCCCAAGAGGATATTCTCACTTGAATTTGTTTGATGCTCAATTGAAAAAGGGAGATTTCTCCACTTCTCTTTAAATAAGCTTTTTACCTGCAATGTCATGGCTGCACGTCACCCACTATAGCTAGATTTGTCTAACTTCATGTCAAGTCAGGGTTTCTTTGTATAAACCTAATTTTAGAGTTTGCTTTTCTACGTAAAATATATGGGTTGTTTTTTTCCCCTTTGATTTAATTTGTCAGTAACATGCGGCATTTCTGCCTCCATCTATCTATCCATCTCAAGTCAGTTTGTGGATAGTGGCACAGATTTGATGTTCTTTTTTTCTTCCTTTTTTTTTTTTTTTTTCTTCTTTTCATGGCTTTTTCGTGGAGGTAAAAAAAAGGTGACAGTCACTGGAATGGTAGGAGAGGTCAAATTCAGGACCAACATCACTGCGTAGAAGTAAACAAAATGCCACCAGGCTAGTTCTGGTATGCTGATTGGGAATTTGGTTACAAACTAATTAGGGATGGAAATACTTGACAGAAATAAGAATATGTATTTTTATATTTATGCTTGCAAAAAGTTTATGTGTGAGGTCCTGGTAACAGCACAAATACTAAACATCCTGGGAAAAATGCATTATTTTGAAACCACAATACTTCTACCAAGCTTCCAAGTGCTGTCCTTTGTTTTCTCTAAGTTTGAAAACTCAAGATTTTAATCACCGACCAGTGGTGCAAAACCAATATCAGCTGCTCCTCTTTCGTACAGGGAAGTTACAGAATGTGGTACTGCACAGCCAGAAACTCCCCTGTGAGCAGATCTGGATTAATGAGAAGGCATGAGGAAGTATTTTTGAAGACCTTAGGCTAAGATTAAGGTCTCTTTAATCCCATGAGAAGTCACGGGTGGAGGAAGAATTGCAGGGTCAGGGCTAAAACTAGTATTGCATGTTTGGTCAGAGGAAATTCCCCTAATGGTGGCCACTAATCTGAAACCACAAAAAAAAAAAAAAAAAAAAAAAAAAAAAAGGGAAGCTTTTATCAAAACAAAACCAGCAAACAGAATACACACACACAAAGTACTGCATCCAGTCCTGGGCCCTGCAGTTCAAGAGAGACCTGGACATGCTGGAGAGAGTCCATCAGAGGGCTACCAGTGATCGAGCATCTCTCTGAGAGTTGGGGCTGCTCAGCCTGGAGAGAAGGAGGCTCAGGGGGGTCTTAACAACGTAAAGGAGGGTGCAAAAAAGACAGAGCCTGCTCCTTTCAGGAGTACCCAGTGCCAGGACAAGGGGCAATGGGCACAAACTGGAACACTGCCAGTCCGTGATTCTGTGATCTGAACCCAAGTCCAGCATCTGACAGTCATTTTGTTCTCTGCCTTTGTGTATGTTTATGATATATACACGTATAATTTGGTTTAAGGATTAGAAACTAATTTATGTTTAAAGTAGTAGAGTAAATAATTCTTCTGTTGACTTCATATGAGTGGCACTGGACCCTTAGCCAGTTGTGACAAGGATAAATCAAGCTAATATAAAGTAATCCTTTATTTATGTCAAATGACACTTTTTTACTGTGTACCGTAGACGAGTCTCTGAGAGAAAATTTCTGAGCAATCCTTTAAAATGGGGAGCTAGTGGCAGAGCTATGGGTTCTCTGTGGATTTAGACATTCATAGTTGGATTGGCTTTTTTTTTTTTTTTTTTTTTTCCTCCTTTCTGGAGGAAGGCAAGTAGTTTATTAAAAATAATAAAAAAAAAAGGCAAAACCACATGCTTTGAGTCCCCAGTAGGTGATGACACTCAAATGTGACGGCAGTGTATATGTTGTAGGTAAGTAAACAAATGGGTTTTTAAAATGTTTCAAAAAGACATGCTTTTACTTTAGGATTGGTCCAGAAAAATAAAAAAGGCTGTAAAATGTACATGTTTTGAAGGGACGTATGCCCCTCTTGCCCATTGATTGCAGGGTAGAATCACTTCAAATCCAGTTTCACCTGAAGATACTTGCTAATTCTTAAAAAAGAAACTACAAATGCTGATTTTTTCTTGAATCACTTAACAATTCCAAAACACAGATCAGAATTCTAATTTCTCTGTGTTAGTAACAGATAATATAGAGATAAAAACTACGTAAAATATGAATATTAATCTCTTAACCATATTAAAAACCCTTCTGCCCATTTAGCCCTGCATTTTTGAAGCAATATTCTGGGAAGTAGCTGATTGAATCCCATTAATTTAAATGAGAGTCAAATGACAGTCTGTATGGACCTCTTTGAAATGTGAAGTTTAGTTCTTTATTCCTGTTTCTTTCAATCTATTGTAGAAGACTTTCATGTATTTAGTGGACTTTCAAAGGCAGACATATATAGTGCAGTTAAAATACTACAATTTAGTACTTGCACCGCCTAAGTTGTCATTTCCTGCAGAGCAAAAGAGTATAGTTAAAACATGTTTTTTTATTTGATGTTGCAAGATATATAAGGCTTCTAGTCGCTCACAGTGTAACTGGTGAAAACTTTATTGCCTGTTGTCAAAAAAATCATTTTAATTTAATTTTTGAAACTTGAATCTAAATCTTAGATCATACTTCCTTTATAATTAAACACACTTATTGGAACAGCATATGGTGAAAATATATAGGACTTGGCTGTATAAAAGAATAGAATACAAATGCTAGGCTTTTACGTTGATTGCACCTGTATGGGGGCTTTATAAGCTTACAATTTGAATCATTTATAGACACAGACTCAACATAGTTCTAACATACCTAGTATTGCAGGGCTTTTTTTTTTTTTTTTTTTTTTTTTTTTGCTGACTAAATGATAGGCAAAGCAATTTTCAACAAATGTCTCCCAGTAGGCTGTCATCATGGAAGCCTTGTAATGTTGCATTTTAACCTTAGCACTGGCAGCTATCCAGAAATGATTCTGTTTATGCCAAACTGTTCTGCACAAGGCACTTGCCCTTTTACTGTATGGGAAGAGCATAAATGTAACTTTCCCTCCATCTTTCCATTGTTTTATCAGATCATTTTCACCTGTGTTCTTAAATGCTTATGAGCAAAAACGAACTAGTGATACATCGCCTTTTTTTTGTGGGGTAATTGTGGTTTCATTATGGAAGGATAAAATTGAAAACTCCCAGGAACTCAGGTGCCTGATTGCCACTTGTGCCTTTCAGAATATTTAGCATCAGAATTTGATCTTAACAAGAATAATTTCTGCTTCATTACATTCAAGCTGTTTGCTCTTTATTAGTTTGGTTTGATTTAAAACACTTGTATACCCCCTAGAGCAGGGACTCAGGTAGTAATGTCGCTGCCTTCTGTAAAATCTTTCCCGTTTATTGTTTTATATATAGCTATTCATCCTTTAGTGCAGGCTAAAAGCTTTTTTTAAAAAAAACAAACAACAACAACAACAACAAACCACAAAAACTGAAAGATAAACAATCCCTTAAATTAAGCATAAATCTAGATTATATTCAGGATCAAGTCATGAATAAACTGGTGGTCAGGTTTGGCAGGTGTAAAGCCTCATAGATCTATCTCTAGGCCCTAGTTCTTAAAACTTGCATTCATAAAAAGACAGCAAACAGAATTTGCAACTGAAGTTGTATGCTGTAGCTAATCTCTACTGTGACTTGCAATTCTTCCATGTAACTAGATGGAAGATAACTATTGGTTTAACTTCATAAAATCTCCCCATGTGGTCTGCATTTCTTCATCGGTAGACACCGTGCAGTAGCTCAGAGATGAACAGGTATTTGCATAACACCCATAAATATCAAATCTATGCTGATGGATTTGTTGACGGTACTTCACATGAATTTTCATACAATGAAAATGTAATTTTGAGTTATTCCACAACTCAAAGGCTCTTTATAGCACTTCTTGCTCTGTCCTGTGCACGGTATTCTGAACTGCAACACCTTACAAGTAAGGGCTTCAGAGAAGACTGTGTTGGTTTGTAGTTTTATCACTCCCTTTGTCACAAGGAGCTTGTGTCTTTCGATTCTTGCGGATCCTCTCTGAGACAGTATTCAGGGGAAAGATCTTACCTACAAATAATGCTTTATGTTAGAAATTGATCCACTCCTTGAAATTATTGTGTCATATCACATTGGCTCAGGCAGCCTGTGTTTTTGGCTCCTTCAGCTACTCAATTCTTACTCTTTCTCATTTTTCCTTCTTTCTTTCTTGGGCCATTCTTTCTCTGAGAGGCACTTTCAGTCATGCATTAAATGGTTACTGGTTAGCCAGTGTTTTTCCACAATTTGGCTATTAACCAACAGAAAAACCCACAATTTATAATTCTATTCATTTAAAGTATAGGTCAAATATGTTCCAGAAGAACCAGCTACTGTTTGCTTAAGTATATAAATATAGATGAGGAAACCTAGTTTTAGGCATCCTGCTTTAGACGTCTTGACCCTTGTGGTTTCTTTGGTTTTATATCTCCTTCAGCTTCCAGTGCTCAGAGACTTAGCTACACGTAATTTATCCTCTGTGAAGTCAAATATTTCCACTGAGTGTGTTTACTTAGTAAAGCTACTCAGGGCAATTGGTCCAGTATTTTTTGTGGTTGTGGTAGTGGAAACATCAAATTGTCTCAGGAACGAGGGTATTCAATAAGAGTCAATACACTGGCCTCTATTACCTGAATCTTTAAAGCAATACAGGTAATGAAAATAAAAAAAAACACCACCAGAGCTTAAAAAACACACAACCTCTGTACATCTGTGATATTCCAATGGCTGAGGCTTGATGCTATCTGTGCTAACTCACAGAAAGATTCCTTCATGTAGGTGAAGTGTGAGAACACAGAAATTAAGAAAGGATTCACAGGCACCTGAATTCTCTGAAGATGACCTTCTGAGAAGCAGAAAAGTCAAACCATTTTTAGTAAAAATAAAAAGGAAACAAGACTTCTAGATTTAGACTTCTTTATTTACGAGACTTTTCAAACATTTTTGTCGTTAGATAATTTGCCTTTCGGTCTGTTTCTTTCACATCAGAGTGTCTTTGGTTCCTGTGGATGATTGCTACCGCCTGAAGAGTATAATTCACCAAATACGGCTGGGGAAGAAAGGCAAAGTTTTGCTAATAAGAATCTCAGATAGACTATTAACTTAAAACTTCCAGGAGATGTTATTAGTTGCAGGGAGAAGGGTCAGGTCTCTTTGTGGATATATATTCTGTTGGCTTTCAGCCTAACAGCTTTAAGGGACATTAGCTTGGAACTGAGCAATATAAGCAGAAGCAAGTCTGTTGCTGCTGCCTGGTGGGAACTCACAGATGCTTGTAATAAAAATTGTTAAAAATTGTTTCATTAGTTTGCAAAAAGCAGATTTCTTGGAATACTGTACCTTAATTTGCCAGGAATATTTAATTTCTTTTGTGTTCTGTATGTGACAAATGTAAGCAGAAGTTTGCTCCACAATTAATTACGAAGATGATCTATAGGACTTAAAATGAACACTCAGCATTTTTCCATTTGCATGCTGAAAACAAAAGATAATTGGGTAGAAAACAATATGGCATTTAATAAAGCTGTTCCTTTAAGTGGAACATTTTTCCAAAAGATGAAGAGATATCAACCTTCTAGAATTACATAATATCATAGACATATAAGTAAAACTAATCAGATATGCCACGTGCCCTCATTTTGTAAGTGCAATAGCTCATTTAGCTGTTAGCAAAACCTTGCTTAGTGATGCATCAATAATTAGAAACTGTCACTGTCTGTATATGAATAACACTTTTTCTCTCTCTTGCTATTTTCCTCTTTGGAAAAAAAAAAAATCACGTATCACATTTTGTCTGTCCTGGAGTACAAACATAGTTGGACACTTCAAGATGTCTATATACAATTTTTTAAATATCACAAATTTAAGTGTAGAATTTTTATACTTACAATTACAATCGTGTTTTTATACAGTAGGCATATAAGAGGGGTTGCCTTTGAGGTAACACGTCTGCAAAGCAGCCTTCTCTATGTTGGCTCCATTAATAAACCATGTATATTATGTACTCAATTAATATACTTAGTTGTCACGCAGTTAAAACTATCTATTTTTGAACTTTAAAATATGTGTCTTGTTTCCTAATTTTAAAGGAGCATTTGCACGTATACCTGTTTAGAAGGTCAGTGACAATCCATTTGCTGGTGATTTTCAGCAGACAGGTTCCTCTGAGCTCATAGCTATTTATCTGTTAGAGGGACTGGGCACCACGAAGGGCACAGTGAACTAAACTGCTGGAAATCATTAAACCAGTGTAAACTGCAAACAAGATGGACAGTCTTGTTGTGTGATAGTGTTTCAGTGTCCTTTTCTTTGCAGATCAAGGGTGTCTTTGCTAGCCTACCCTGTTACAGATAACTGTTTATGAGGACACAGTTCCTCTGTTCTCCAAGGCACGCATTTTATGTGCAGCATCTCTTTGTGGATAGCCTTCCTCACTGCTTCTGTGGCTGCCTTTCAACTGAGCAACTAAGAAGGGGTAATATTTCTGTATGTATAGATGTGTAACGTCCCCAAACCTAGTAGGGTAATTTGGGGTCAGGCATATTGCATGAAACTCCTTTTAATTCACTTTTGGAAGCTGGTCCTGTTCTTTTTAAAAGTTGTCACATACAGAAAAGAATCTCAGCTACACTTTATAGTGGACATCTTTAAATCTAAGCTCCATTAAATTTCCTAGCAGCTCTGTGACAGCAAAACAGGTTTTAGTGACCTCCCCATGGACTCCAATTTGAGCAGGTGAGTTTCCCTTTTTGTTCAAAGACAGGTGTAAGTGGATAGTTCTGAACAGTTGTTCATCCATTTTTAATGCTCGGCTGGGCTGTTACCATTCACTGGTGGGGTACTTACTCATCTGTGTAAAAACTGGGGGAGAAGAGTAAGATTTAGCCTCATTTACATTATGTGGGTGACTCTCCCACTAAGAAGGATGGTGGTGCAACGATCTGCTTACCCAAAGTCTAGACGAGATCAAAACCCGAGTGACAGTTAGATAACTCGGGTAAATGGAGATAAAACCTTTGCTCTTGGGAGGCACGTAAAAGCTAGAGGACCCTACATGCTGGAGAGAACAATCCAGAGCTGGTTTGGGGAATGTACATCCATTCAGATTTACAAACAATAACCCTTGAAAGCATTTCCTGAGTCTAGTTTTTCAGTCTCTCTTACTGAATCGACTCCTCTGTGAACCAGGTTATTTATACCCATATAAAGGCCACATTTCGTACTGGGATAACTCTAAAGGTTATTTGGAAGCTCACAGCTAGTACTCAGTGCAACTGTTCATGTTACTTGATGGTAGCACATTCAGAAAGCGTATTGCACAGTTACTCCAGGGGAAGCACTGTTTGCCTGCTCTCTTGTGTGCTACTCAGGTTCCTCCTGCAAATTTAGAAAGCCCTCCATAAGAACCAGTGAGCTTCATACAGTGCTGCACAAGTGTAGTTCACCTAGGATATGGTATTTTTCAGCTGGTGTTTAGCTGTAAATATCTGGGGGGCTTAAAATCTTAGCTTGTGCTAAGGTAATGCTAAAAGTTTTGGTTTCAGTATGTAAACTTCCCATTTCTTTTTAATTAGAACTCTAAAATAATGAAATAACTGTGTAGGACTTCAGGAATTCCCTGTGCAATTTTCTCACCTGCTCCAAATTCCTACTTTCTCCATGCTGGTGGGGTTTCAAAACTTGATTCAAAGACCAGCTTCCGGAATGTATCAGAAATGTATTAAAGGTGCATGATGTCATGGACTCACATACGTACATACATATATAGAGAAACACAAGAATAATTGGATGACTGAGAAAATATAGACATAGCCCCTTTGTCTCTTGGTTCCATGACTCTGGGCCAAGACATTCACTCCCACATGTGGGCTCTGGAGGGGAAATTTCCGTCTGCTGTATGTATAAATATGAGAAAGGATGACTTTTTTTTTTTAAAGCAGTGCTATTTGTTATTCACAGTCTGTAAATATTTATGGGCTGTAAGAAAATACACCTGCTAGTTATTGCTCCATGTGAAACAAAAGAACAGGAAGAAAACACTATAAAACAAACGAGACGCTGAAATATATTTTATCAATTACAGATAAGTATTAGAAGTTAAAATTAATATATATATATTTATTTTTTTCTGAGACTAGATTAAAACCAGCTAACGGTGAAGTTAAACCATGCTATTGGAGAACCTGGCTCAAAAGTCTCTATTTAATAGAAGTCATGAAGGATGATTACAGCATTCTCATAAATGGATGACAGTTGAGTAGACTGGAAAAGTAAACTCAGTATGTTTTCAGAAATGACAGCTTTTAAGGGTAATCTATATAGGCAAACCAGCTTGAGGAATCCCTTTTATTACAAGACTTAAGGGGATTTTATGATCAGGCTCATCTGAATTGGCATGTGACCATGCAGAGCTTTCCATCTTAATCTGAGAGACCCCTGGGTTTAGAAGGGCTGTGTCCACACTGCATTCAGTGTGCAGACGTTTTAATCAAGTTTGGATTTGGGTGCCAGGTGGCCTTAGTGCAGACTGCAAAAATACATCTGGGAACTTGGAAAAAACTCTTTGAGTGCTAAACTTGCACTGTCTGGCTGCGTGGTTCTCAGTAACAAAAGTAGCTGTGTGAAGCATTCAGGAGGAAGTGTGCTTATTTTTATTAACGAGATGCCTACACCAGTAAGTCATAGTGTTTAGTAGAATGAGGCTGGTTAGCTAGAATTAAACTATAATGTTGCAGTAAGATATCTTCTCAGATAAAAGTCTTGTAAAAGAAACCTTTCTCCCCAGAAGTTAACACGAGAGACCTATGAGAGAGAGCAGAGAGGCAGCTGCTCGCTGTCTCTGAGGGGACACATTCATGCTGGGGTGCCATTTTGCCGGAGTTGCCATCTCTGGTAAATGTGTACAGTCCTGCTTATGGTTTATGAATAACAGCGAGCAATACCGCGTGTGTTTGTATCTCTTCGGATGGGAACGTGAATGATTGCAGTGCTGCAAAACCTATGGTGCAGTGAAGGAGCAATGGTATGCTGTGATTATCACTTTCCATTGCTAGAAGCACTTTATAATGGATTTGAAAACTTGGTTGAATTGTTCTTGTCTCAATTTCTAGATGTTTGCAGTGGCATCTAATAGCTTTATGGTAGTGCAGTGCTACTGATCTGGCAAGCTCCAGTCTAGATCCTGACCACATGCAAACTTCTAATGGCATTGCCTCTGTTACTACCACGTGATGATGCCCGTACAGCTTCCCCATGCAGAACCCTGTATTTCTGACCTGTGACATGGGGAGAAGCTCACACACAGTGGCAGAACTCAGAGCCTTGAAGACAGCTTCAAGATTTTATTAGCAGGCCTGGTAAAGCTGGAGCTGGCTCATTGTTTTCTCCTGATTAGACTGTGCTAAGGTCTGATCAGACCTTGGTAAAAATTAGTGAATGCTGGTAAAATGAGCTTGTGGGCCTTGAAAAATATTAATTGAGTAGTCTTCTGATAGTACATTGTAATTCAACTTAAAGAGCTTAATCAGAATCTATTACACGCTGCTAAAGTGGCTCAGCAATGGAGGGCTGATTCATAACCACCATAATCACTTCAATGCACTTTTAGTTTGGATCTGTTTTTCTTCTTGTTTTATTGCTCACTAGAGTCTCCATAACTAGAAAAACCTTTGAATTAAATGTTTATAACAGTAAAATTTGGGGTTTTGACTATGAAATAATGAATCAAGGGGCGGTGCACTTCCTTGTTTTATCACTTATCTTGCATATGTGGTGGAAGTAGGCTTTCTGACCAGTGTATTGACATTTATATTTAAATCTTTTTATCATCACAGAAAATCCTGGGGTTGGATTTTTTTCTTTCTCTTTTTTTTCGGGGGGGGGGGGGGGGGGGGGGAATGCCCTTAATTTTGAGAAGTTTTGCTTACTGGACTGCTCTAAAAATACTGGCTTCCAGTATTGCCCGAGATGATCAGAGGTTTGAAAACACTGCTGGATTTGTAAACTAGGTTATAATCCTACTCATTGTGCACCTTTCCAGAAAGTTTTATTTTTTTTTCTCCCCCCACTAAGGTGTGACAACAGTCAGAATTGTAGCTTGAGACCCCTCTGGTGTCCCCTGGGGAGCTGCTGGGCTCAGTTATTCTTCTCACTCCTTTACTGTCACTTTCCCCTCTGCTGAGCTTCTGTAAGAGGTCATGGGATGATTCTGAACCTTCTTCTGTGGATCTTGCTTTCAATTATTGCTGCAGGGTGATTTCATACAAGAGACACATCATCCATTATAATGTCTCTTCTGTAGGGGTCATGTCAAATGCCTTGTGGGTGACAGACTGTGAAGTCTCTATAGCTTTTTGCTGGAATTACTGTATATCTATGCTCAAATAGTTTACCTGAAAGGTGGTGATGATATACTGAAGTTGGCCCGTTCCTGTAGCCTTTGTTCAGGTGTCGCATCCTCAGTTGTGTGCTCAGCAGCAGGGTCCAAATGTGCAGACAAAAGATGCAATCTTAAGGGGGCTCAGCTGATGTTCCTTAAGAAAGGCATTGCTGTGTCATAGCAGACCTCCAGACACGACACTGACTTCCCAACTGGTGTCTCTGTCCCAGTTTATCCATCCATTCAGTAGGAATAAAATCACTTCAGCTTTCCTTCAGGTCAAATTTTTGTGCTACCTTTTATAAATTACTTGGAATATTATATGAGTTACTATGTTATTACATGAGACTAGAATGGATTAATTAATTAATCTTGATTTAAACCATGGCTTAAAAGTAGTCTTTATTTGCATAACTGATTTAAATCTTGCTTTGTGTTTTACTAATTGTCTAAAGACTGATTTTCAGTTGTTAGTAAGCATTGATTTACAATGAAATTCACAGTGACTTAGACTGATTATTTCTGTTTTCCATGCCCTACAAAACTTGTGTGAGGAAATTTCTTGCACTTCACATTATTCAAGGATTGATAAAAAGAAAACAGGCTTTCTCGATCTTTCAGTTCCACTCCATCTTCGAGTGAACTAAGGGAATAAAGTGTAACAAAACCTGTACTCCCTCAGTGTGCCTATGCAGTAAGTTGCCCTGAGTGAACTTTTTTTTTAAAGGCAGACAATAAGAATGTACTGCTTACACGCATGTGATTCAGTTTGTATCAACATAATAGATAGTAATAAATGCACTTGCTTTTAAAGACTATTGAAGTAATACGCTTTTAGCATAGTTAATAATAAATTCCAATTTAGATAGGTGTGCTTTAAGGGAAGTTTTATTAAATTGCAACAACTTCCACCAGTTTCAATATTAGCCTATAATTTTATTTTTAAAGTAATTGACTGTTCTCCTGCTATGGAGCTACTTTTTATTTTTATTTTTATTTTTTTTTAAATATTTATTTATTTTTACGTTTTTCCCTAGCAAAGGCTATTCATTCAGTCTACTTGGTACCATTACTTCAAAAATACGTTTCTTATGGTAACTAAGGCACTATCATTTACATATTGTGAAGGAAGTACAGAAGTTTGTCAGATGCCACTGTCTTTCAGATATATGAGGACTGCAAAACCATTTTATAAAAAAAAAATCTTTGAAGAGGACACTCTTACGGAACCAGTTGCTTGTATTAGGTACAAAAATAAAAGGACTTGAGGCAGGAGCAGCAAAAGCATTCTGGACAGAAATGAGAAGCAGTTCCATTATGATGCTTACTTCCTTTTTAAAGATAAAGGCAAGGTTATGTTGCACTGGTAACCACAGGTGAAGGGAAGCAGAGAATTTTAAGAAGAGACACCTGAATAAGCATGAGAGGGAGTTGTGTTTTGGAAGGGAAGAAACAAAGACGTACTGTATGTTCAGTGTTGCGTTGGCATGCATGGCAGCAAAAAATAAACAAGCTGTAAGTCCATTTGTAGGAAGCAGAAAGGAACAGAAAAGGAGAAAGGAATTGTAGAGAAACTAATTAAGTGTGGAGATGGACAAGACTTTGGAAGTAAGAATCAGGAACTTGTACTCAATCCTGAAAGTAATGGGTAACTAGTGATACTGTAAATGCAGGCAAGAAATATTATTATTTTAGCAGCTGTATTTTACGTTTATTAGAGCATAGGGAAGAAGACCTTAAACAGGAATTTGCTGTAACTGGTGCGAGTAAAGCTCAAGTCTTGGACAAAGATTTTAGTGGAAGGATTGGAGAGGACATGGTGGATGTTGGAGGTATCACAGAAAAGTACTGATAGGATTTGATGATAATTTGAACAGGCAAAGTGATGGAGAAAAGAGTTGAATGGGCCATGAAATTTGAAATCTAGAGAATTGAGACAGATAGTGGTATTGTCAACAGTAATGGCAAGGAGGTGAGAATTGGAAGAAATGGTAAGAAGTTCAATTTTCAAGAGGCTGACTTTGACATCAAAATTGTGTGTTTGAGAAGCAGGCAGAGAAGTGAGACAGTCTGCAACGTAGGGGAAATGAGAGATGCAAGTGAAGATCAGTGGTCCATCAGTGTCGAAATGGTGCTGGCAGCTGAGGGCAGGTGAGAAAGTCGGGAGGAGGAGTGGTTGATGTTTGCACTGGAGAGCAATGACAGCAAAAGGAGGAAAAAGGAAACAATGACCTGTCAAGTCCTGGAGAGGACAACCATGTCAGGAAGCGGGAGTAAATACTGCTTGTTATATATGTGTGCCGTAAATCAAAGACACAAATAAAAACATTATCCAATTTGAAATTTGAAAGGGAATTGTAAAGAATATTTAGAAGAATAGTGAAATGTAAGCAATAGGAAAAATGTAAGGAATATTTAGAAGACATCAGGAGGGGGTTCTTCACAGAGAGGGTGGTTGCACACTGGAACAGGCTCCCCAGGGAAGTTGTCACTGCACCGAGCCTGTCTGAATTTAAGAAGAGATTGGACTGTGCACTTAGTCACATGGTCTGAACTTTTGGGTAGACCTGTGCAGTGTCAAGAGTTGGACTTGATGATCCTTAAGGGTCTCTTCCAACTCAGGATATTCTATGATTCTATGAAGAGCATGCATATGGAGCCTGAAGACCAACCAGCCAGCTAGACAAACAAAGCATATGGGCTATAGCTGAAGAGGCAACATGAAACAAGTATTTTATTAGTAGAAGACCTTCCCCGTTACACATACAATAAAAAACATGGTTTCTAATGTTTAGAAGGCATTAATTATTAAGAAGGTATTAATTATGGGAAGCCCAGATCCTGTCATCCCATTCTTGCTGCTTAGAAGTGTCCTTTGGTTTTGGTGGAAAGTATCCTTTCCAATGTGTAGGACTCATTTCTCAGGTCTAATTTGTCTCAGGTTATCACAACTGGTCTAGCAGGAAAAGATGTTAGTTTCAACAAGTAGCGAACTTCTGAATTTTCCTTTCACGATTCAACCACTTTGTAACTAGACTTCTCATGTTTAAATTTCAGACTATCTTTTTATTTAAAAAGTGACTTCACTTCTGTAGTTTCTTCATTAGGCTGCTTCAGCATTATCTATCACTTTTTCCATGGGTAAGATCTCCTAAATCACTATATTTAAAAAAAACCCGTCTATGGTTTCAAAGTCTTAAACTCTTTTTCTGATAGTTGTTTGTATGGGAGTGGGCAGCACAGGTGCACCACGACTGGCCTGAGTTTGGGCACTGTGCTGGGCATTGCTAATGACACTTCTGTGCCTGTCCTGGGTGTTAAGTTCCTCCTTGAGATCGTTCCTCTGGCAGCATAGGCAAGAAATCCATTATTATTATTATTATTATTTTTTAATAAATTGTAATCAGTCACCAGCTCTTTGTATGTATGGGAATAATTTGATTAGAGGCCTTTGAGAAAACTGTACATGTACTATCTTTAATTTATTGAGCAAGTACATCTGAAAGAGCATTTAGATGATCAGTTCCCCCTGTGTCTTAGATACCTTATGGCAGGACTTTTGAACACATCCAATAAATCCATAATTCCTTCTGAGACACTAAACATTATTTTTAGTTTAAATACTGGGAAAGAAATCATTTTAAAAGCTTATTAAAATGTTATATTAATATTTTTTCAAATATAATTTATATTATCACTGGTGCATAACCTTTCAGATGAATAATTCACAGCAGCAAGTAGTCACTTCTGATAATCTATAGTTGTGTATTATGTTGGTTCTGCTGAGAGATTAACACTTATGGCCTAAGGAATAAAACCAGAGAATCTAATCCATTCGTTTGCCTATTCACTGTGACAGAGATTTTCTTAAATTAAAACCTATTAGTCTGAATTCGGAATCTTAAAATTGAATCTGTTTTGGCTCATTTTATACTCTTATAAAACAGGATTATGATACATAACATATTACAGGCACAGAAGTAGGCAGACTATTGATTTTCAGCACAGTGTTCCTATTACAGACACTGAAGAATGTTTCTAACAAAAAAATTATAGGATATTAAGCAGATAAATGGTTTCAAAAAGCTATTGGAAGATGCAGGAAATAGGATAGACCTTGTCTGTTAATAATTGCGCATTATATTTTTTCTGAAAAGCAGCTGAATTTGAAATGGGCTTTCATCACATTACGATGGCACATCTAAAATGAGGGTAAGAAAACATGTAAATGCTATGTTAGTAAAGCGAATTAGGCCAGATGCACAGCCTATTACAACAGCATATATTTAACTCTAAGTAGTGATGTAGTAGAACTTAAGCTTCACCAGGGAAAACAGTGGAACATAAGCAAACAAGGCAGGTAATGTCTGTTTAACCACTTCTATTGCTGATTAATTACATTTTAACTTGTGTAACAGAAATGTTAGTGCTGCGCGTTATTGTCTTCGCTGGTTGCTTTTTGCCTGGAAGCAATGGGTGACCACTGGTGTTGTCTCCTGGCAGATAATGTGCAGCCCTGCACAAACTGTCCAGTGTTTAAGGAACATGCAGATGCATCTGTGTGGTGGGACAGGAAGAGACTAGAGCACTGGACCCAAAGGTAATTTTAGGAAATACACCTCAGCTGTAAGGCAGAGGCTTCGGGAAAGCATTTTATCCACTTAGGTTTTAGGGAAGCTGCCTCATGAATTAAACCCCTTGTTACAATGCTTTCTCTTCACTCCAAGTTGTGGGCAAGGAAAACAGCCCAAACATGAATGATGATTTGGTTGAGAAAGTATCAAGGTGGTTGTAAAGAGAGTCCATACTTACATGCTGTGCAGTTGTGGTGGTTTTACTGTGCTAGGCAGCTGAACACCACAACTGCTCTCTCACTCTCCCTCCTCAGATGAGGAGGGGAAGAAGTAAAGGAAAGAACAACTCACGGGTTGAGATAAGGATAATTTAATTAAAGAGAAAAAAATATTAAGGAATTATTATTATTAATTAAACAATTCAACTAAAGGGAAAAAAGGGGAAGGGATAGAGGGAGGGGGAAAGGGAATAACAAAACAAAACAAGTAAAGGCTATGTGGAAGTGCAGAGGAAAGAAATTACTCTCTACTTCCCACAAATGAGCGATGCTTGACCACGTCCTTGAAGCAGGGCCTCAATGCATGTAGCCAGTGTTCAGGAGGAGGACAGACGTTCTCACAACGAGAGCCCACCCCTCCCCTCTTCTTCCTTCTTCCACCTGTTATTGCTGAGTGTGACATCATATGGTATGGAATATCCCTTTGGTTGGTTTAGGTCAGCTGCCCTGCTGATGTTTCTTTCTCACTTTTTGCCCACCCCCTAGGAGGGTCAGAGAGAGTCCTGATGCTGTGCCAGTCCTGCTCAGCAGCAGACACAACACCGGTGTGATACCACGGCTGTTCTAGCTACAAGTGCAGAGCGTAGCACTGTATGGGCTGCTGCAGGGAAAGTTAACATCCCAGCCAGACCCAGTACAGCAGTATGGTTAATATCCATTAGAGCAATTGCTTTAAACACTTGTAGTGACAGACAAAAGTGTTAAGACAATTGGCAAGTCAGAGAAAAATACCAGATGATGCAGTTATTGGGGCTGCATCTGCCAAAAGTGGGTGTGAATTTGGTCATAAATGAGCCTTATCAGACAGTCTGGGGGAAAAAACAACAACAAACTTTTAGGATACGGTCCCAGTGTGCCAGAGACTTATAAGCAAATTGTGAAAAATCACTTCTCTATTAAAACCCCTTACTTTGAAAGCCATAAAGTAGTTTTTGGTTAAGTCATAGCAAAAATGTTGTCCCTTTTGAGCATCTTACTGGGGAAACTGTGGTAGCTGATAGAAGATATGGTGCTTACACTTGGCAGCATAGAAATTGCATGTTAGTGTAGTTCTGACCAGAGCGGGTGGCCAAGTCACACAAGACCTGTAGTTCAGCAAAAGATCTTAGTTAATTTCTCTCTTCCCGTGACAGAGATGGTTTGAACAACATTACAAACAGCCTGTTACAGTAGGCTCCCGCTTTCACTGGATGATCAGGGAGCAATCTCTGAAAGTTGGTTTGCGTAGTAAGTAGTGCAGCTATTACGTGACCCTGGGTAAAATGCCAAGATTGTACTTAAGGATTAGAGTCTGCTAATATTAATAAATCATTCAAAAAACAGGGGGTTGCTGTTTTTTTTTGTTTTTTTTTTTTTTTCCATATCAAGTAACTGCTGTGATTTAATTACAGTAAAGTTTTTCATAAAAGAGAAAAATATATTCTATAAGTTATTACTTTAATAAGCAATGAAAAAGTAATTAAATAACTTGACTCTGTTTTCTGAACCAGCATTGGCATTAAACATATACTTGAAAATTGCTAGCAGAGGAGATGAAACCTTTGCAAGTTTTGCATTAAGAACAAAAGCTAAAGTATTTTTTAAACTGAATCAGAAGGTTAATTAGAATTACCATTGGGTCTTGTCATTGTCCTGCCTCTGCACACCTCCCTTCCCCCAGCTTCCTGATATGATTTCGGAGTATTGTCCCCGAATGAATGCTAAAAGACAAAGCCTCCCAAAGAAAAAAAAAAAAAAAAAGTAAAAAATAGGTATTATTTGTGAGTCTAGTCTAATGTGCCTAAATCAGAAGTAAATGTATAATTAACCTTTTTTTCATGATAAATTAACATTAATTTTCTTAGGATTACTGGGAAATAGCACAATATAGGGCAGGTTTAGCATTCACAGTAACCGTCACATGGGACCTTTAACACTCTTACAGGATTAGTGCAGTCAGTGATTCATCCTGTTACCATGCACACAGAAATAGTGTGCAGCTTCTGACCATCAAAGAGGCTTTCCTAATTATCAGCTTTTACAAGTGAGCATAGAAAGATTAGAATATAAATATGAGGAAGATGGCTTCAGAGTTCTTGAGGGAGCAAGATAAAATGCACTCTTTCCCCAGCGAGTAGCTGGATTTTGAATGAAATTTTGCAGTATTGTTTGAGACCCCATCATTAGGAAGATAATTAATGAAAAGGCCTGTTGTTAGGCCTAAGCGAGTGTGGTGTCTGTATGTCTGTCCCTCCCTTTTTCTTTTACAAGGGCATTTCTTCCTTGTCTTATTAATCTGAGCATTCTTTATGCAAGGAAAAAGATGAATAATTTTTGAGGAGTGGGAAAGAATAGTTGAACTTGAAAAGCACTGGTTGGAAGTGGATGCTTTGATGGTGCTGAGAAACAGGGCAGCTCTGTTTAGGTACTGAAGTACAGACTCAGTGCTTAATTTTGGGAATCCAAGAACAGCTGAATTCTTTTGCTGAAACACTTCTGAGCCAAAATAGGAACCGAAAATACAGATGTTTTACAAGCATTGTTCTGGTGACTCATGCTAGTCACTCCATACTGTGACTCGCGCTTCTCTGAAGTCTGGCACAGAAAACTGTGGTTCAGAAGTTTTCCACACACAATCTGAGCTGTGGCTCTTGTCTGTGTGTCTCTGACTTGTGACACAGTGAGGTAATTCAGTGTAGTGTAGCCCACAGTGGTGGATGTAATTTGCCCTGCTTGGTGCTGTTAACCCCAACCATGCACGCAGCCAGAGGTAACGTGCTGAAACGTCACTTCATGCACAGGGCTTGATTGTGGATCTCAGTTCACAGACGAGAGAAATTTTTCAAGCAACTTGTTCCATGTTCTTTTCTTATCTTTATCCTTTCATGTAGATGCAACAATTTATAGTATGTAACACACTGACTCTGAGCGGCTCAGCTGAGGCTCCTTTGTGCCTGCTGTGTTAAATGTGAGCCCATGGAGGAGGGAATGTGGAACTGCATCACCTGAGAAATACACTGGGAAAGCAAAGCGTACTTTTGAGTATATTCTTTTCTAACCTGGTGAGCTCTGGTTCATAACTCAGAAAGAAAAACTAGTGGGGATGATGGCTCCTCTCTGAATGTCAGAGACGATATATTGTTTGGGCCATTAAACCACATCGACCACCATTCATCTGCATTCTCCTGGACACATGCCCTTTTGCACCCAGAGATTTGCCCGTGTAGATATCAAGAATTTAACAGATTAGTCTGGGTTTCCTGTATGTCGTAGAAGTTCAGACGCTACTGTGTAGGCTGCCATATGCCCGTAGATCTGTGACATCTGGCAGTCCAGCTGGAACTGGTGTGTCCATGAAACCTTGTATACCCATGCACAGCAAACAGTGGGAGGAGTTGGGTTCCCTCCCTCAACACGTGCTGCACACTTGACTTGGGCACGGAAATGTCCTGAGCTGTTGAACTGGTTCGTTGCATGTGGACAGGAGTGCCTGCAGTCTGTTTTTCTTCATGCCTTCTTCGTTCCCTAAACTGTCCTTCTGTGCAGGATAGCCTGGGTGAATTTATGTGAATTAAGTTAAAATGTTCATATCTAATATATTTGTCAACTCAGGCTTTTGGAGCCCATGCATTTGAGTATGTAAGGCTGGATTCTCATCTTAAAAACAAAGTGTAAATTCAGAGCACCTTTTGGATCTCAGTGTGTTTTTTCCAGGTTTACATCTTAACAACAGAGATCAGAATGGGAACTGCTCAGTGGGACTTCGTTGTTTTCTTTTCTTTTCTTCTTTTTTTTTTCCCCCTACCCTGAATACTCATGTTTACCAGGGAAGCTAAGAAGACCAAACTTCTGTAGTGTGTGTTGAAAACAAGCCTTTTTGTGCTTAATGTGTATTGGAGGAATTGTTCAAGAACAATTTATCCATAGACTGTCACTGCAGTGCTTTCAAGGACAGTTTCATCCTCAGTTATCCACTGTTGTAAGTGCCAGTTGCACAAAGGCATATTTAACTTGTGCACTCAGTTTGCTTTGTAGTCAGATTTTGCATTCATGAACTGAAAAAAAAATGCTTATTATTTGAAACAGTTCCCTTCCTTTTATGTAAATTCCTCATCTTCTCTTACAATCCCATACCTCTATTACATGTCAAACAAGAATCCGATCATAGGGCAAAGATGTCTGTATGTGAAATAGAAATTGAATGTAGGTTGGGGCAGCTGGGTTCAATTGTCTTTCAGATTGCAAATTACATGGAAACCAAAAAGTATTCAGCATGTATGCTCTGGTAGAGGAAAGCGATAGAATCGCATCTTTCTAGACAGAACTCTGAATCCTGTATCGGGTAAAACCTACCTATAAACATGAATCCTAACAATTTGAAGCAGTTTCATATGAAACGTCAATGCTTGCATGAGGTTATATATGCAGTTACCTGGAAACCAAGAGGCACGTGTACACACAAAGTTCAACACTTTGTATATGGATGTGTAGGGCAAAGGTCCTCATTTGCGTCTTGTAGTGTCAGGGAGATGGTAGCTTTGTGTTGTAATTAAATCTTGATCAAGAAGAAATGACTGTGCTCCCATCTGAAAATTTACTGTGCAGCTAAATGCTTCTCTTTGCATAGAAACTGTTTGTAATTAATAATCCCTTTGATAGATTATTAGTGCCAGACTGGATTGGCATCTGCACTTTGGACACGATGTACCTGATTGTACTAACAAGTTATAACAACGTGTATCAACTACTGTAATTATCATATTGCCACTGTTTTCTGCAGATGTAAAGATACATAATTCAAGCTGACAAGCCCAAAGATTTTATTGGAATGACCTATGATACCCTAACTTCTCATTAATATACAGCCAAATGCACAATATCAATTAACTATAAGACACAACCTCGGGGCTTCTTAACATTACTAGCAGTTAAAAATTAATAATGCAACAGAAGTTCTTACTATTTTATTTTCCTACCACGTTGAAATGAAGAACTTTGCAATATAAAAGCTTTTTTTAGAAATGTGTGTTTTTAAATAGTCAGTTCTTTTTTGTGTTTTTGATTTTTACATTAGTATGGAGTAGGAGTAAATAGCATTTAAAATGAAGCCATTGTTTATTCACAAATCAAATAAGCTACCGACAGCTGCCCTAGTGGCTTCCTCATTCACTTAAATTAATGCCTAAGGCCTTGGGGTGAATAGTCTTCTGGGGAGAATGTGGGCATTTATTTTCGATTTCCATTCAATGTTGGGTCTTTTAATGCCAAATCCTATTTAATGTGCACATGTTATGTTGAACTGTGTGCAAATTTATTCTATGGACCACTTGACAGAATTCATACTATTAAAGTCAGATACAATTTGTACTTAAAAATAAGGCCTTTACTTCTGTTTTGAACAACAGCATACAGTTCCGTCTTTATTTTAGTTTAAGATCTACCCAGCACTGCGAGTAAGTCCTACACAATAGTAGGTACTTTTTAACTAAGCTTGAGGTTTTGATCTTTTGGATTTGGTCCAGGCCCTGTCCTTTTAATCAGGATTTTCCTGTGCCCTCAAGTGTTGAGGCAGGAGGCAGTGCTGTGGTGGATATAGTTCAAGAACTGAGGGGGAGGGTTGTTTTGCTAGGTTCAAGTATCCTCCTTCCTGCTTTTTTTTTCCTTTTTTTTTTTTTTTTTTTTTTTTTTTCCCCTAGTTGGAAACTGCTTAAATGTATTTGGACGCTTGCATTATGTCAGGTTTGATAATTTAATTAGGCTCTATGCCCATGAAAAGACTTAGACCCTGTGACAAAGAGGAGAGGAGAGGAAGTAAGAGTGATAATGAGCCTGTAACCTTGTGGTTAGCCTTCTGTTGGGAGGTGGAGTACGGAGCTCCAGTTATGCTCCATGGATTGCTTATGCATTTACCAAAAATAATTGAATTGGATTATTGTGACTATCTCATTTTCTGTCCTGGCCATATGTTAAAATGGCTGCAATTTTTGCAGCATCCAGTTTATTAAGCAAGTTCAAATAAATTCTGGTAGGCTTTAAGCTTCTTAGGTCTGAGAGAGAGGGAGGAACATTTCCAGTGAGGATCTTGAGGGACCTGGTTATCAGCTAAACGGAAAGCTGCTCTGCCCATTTACAGCGAGGTTATGGACAAGTGCAGGGGTTGAATTCAGAATGCAGCTGAGTAACGAGAGTGGCAGTAGGGGCATGAGCAAAGGTCCAAGGTCTAACCTAAAATGTGGACACTTCAGGGTTGAGAATAAAGTGCTCACACACATGGCGTGTCTCTCGTGTAGCAACTTAGCAGGGGCCTGGAGCTTCACAGTTTTGGATTAAGTGCTTAGCTTTCAGCTAGGAGCCGGCACAGATATGTTTGAAACATTTCTCTGAAGCTGGTTCTAGATGGCTACCAGCAGACAGCTGCATTTACAGTTGAGAAGGAAAATCAAAGGCCAAAGTTTGACTTTCTGGCAACTCCCCAGAGGCATGTAATTTTCCTTCTTTTCATTTGCAACTCTCACCAGCTTTCATTTCAGAACTCATTCTGAAGGCTAGGTTTCACAGAAGTTTGTAGCTGGTCAATATGTGATAAATTACACTTTTCCTGCTTCTCTTTTGCGTCTTTCTGCTTTCTTCTGTCTGTGCAAATTCTCAAAGTTGTGTAGCTACGCCTGGAATGGAAGGCAAATAGTCCTTGTGCTGTTTCTCTCCCTTCCCATTTCTACCTTTTATCCAGTCCTTCTGGTATATGTTCAGGTCTTGTCTACTATTGAAGAGTCACTACTCTCTTGTTCCCCCCCCCCCCCCCCCCCCCCAGTCTAGGAAGGAGTGGTCTCAGCCACTGCAGCACTCCTCTGGCTCAAATTTTTCTTCCTTAAAAAAAGTGAACTCGATGCTAACCCATGCTCCAGTTCCCACATTTCCCAGTTCACAGCAGCATGGAAATGACCTGACTTTTGAAAGCTTTGCAGAAACCCTGCATAATTCTTAATGGCATCCGCGTTATGACAGGAGTGTTGTCAATTTTATGTCTTTTTTTTTTTTTTTTTTTTTTTTTTTTTTGCCATGGTAGAAAAGCTGTAAACAGGAGCTGTGAGGTGGAGGCTGTGTCGTCGTGTCGGTTATTTTTTAGTTTGGGGTTTTGATTTGTGTCAAACACCTCCACCCCAGCAGCTTCAACAGGACAAATCTGCATTTGTTTTATGTGAAGTTCACTTCTGAGGGTTATCTTTGTAACCAGAAGGGCTGGGAAACAGCGGCCAAGTTTGTCAAGCTTGCATACGTGAAAGTAGGCATTTCCTACCTAGGTACTCAGGTCAGAGTGGTTCAAGGAGTTGCCACATCTCCCCAGCTACCAGCAACTCAGAATGAGCTGGGGTTGTTGAATATCTCCAGAAATATCACTGCTTTTATTGAGAAGCATAACAGGAGGTAACTCGGTATACCATTTTGCTCTTAATGTGCTTTTTATTTTAGTAAAAGCTGACATCCTGAAAGAATTAGTGGTTGCAATTCCTCTCTTGCCAAAGAAAGCTTTCAGCTCAGCCTGCAGTTACAGATTTGTCTTACTTGCCGGAATATCAGATATCCTTGTTTGTTTTTTTAATAATTTAACTGTGTCTGGAGAAATGCTAAAAAGTGTGCAATATACAGTAAAAATCTGTACCTGTAAGGAGGGGAGGTAAAACCAGTTTGTTTGAAAAACGTTTTTAATCTGTGTTTTGGAAATCATTTTTACATATTGAACATTCTGAATATCTGTAAAAAAAAAAAATCAGCTTTTAATCTTTTTAGATCCTTCGTCTTTAAAGCAGTGCTTCCCATATTGTATGAATACTTAAAAAAATCAAATTATCTGTTCATTGTCGTCTGTTTCTGTATTAAGTCAGCATACATTTACATGTTCCATTTACTACTTTCATTGCTTCTCCTCTCTTACTGCATTCCAAAAAACTTCAAAAACTTTATCGTTCTAAATTTACGTATGTAATACATGAATTTAACACACATGTGCCGCCTCCTCCCCCCCGGTCTATTATTGAAAATTATTCTGTCAGGAATGCAGAATTCTGGAACGTGGGATGTAGAAAGACACTGCTGCTCCAACAGAACTAATTTTTTAGGATCTTATGTTTCCAGCAAGAACCTTTGTGGCCCTTGCAGAGGGTGTGTACCACTAGAGGTAAGCCCTTGGTGTTTCGTAGTTGAGCTGCAAACCCATAGGCATTGTTCTGATCAAAACTGCAGTCCTCTGGTGGCTAAAGTTGATCTTTCTATGCTTCTCTGGAGGACAGAGCTGTTTCCCTTAAGTGCGCTAGCTAGAAATGTTTCCCAAGTTAGATTAAGTAATAGAAGCATTTGTCAACCTTTTATAGAACAGCAAGAAAACAGAAAATACAAGCTGATGACACATCAGTGCTTTTACCGCTAAAATCTGTGGAATTCTTCTTCTTGACTTGTATGAAAATTGGCTTCAACTCCAGGGCCTCCATCAAACGAAGTATTGGTTACGGCTTCAGCACGTAAAGTCGCACTCTTGGGAGTCTGCATACGGTGGCTCAGGACATAAGCAAAGAAAATTGGTTGTAGCTATGAATTTCTAATAACAAGAATCTTTTATTGCATTGGAAAAGATGTGCTCAAGACATGAGATGACCAGCTTCTCTTGGAGCTGGTTGCCATGTCAGGACAGAAGTATATCTGTCCAGTATAGTCCTCTTATGGCCCTCTCTCCAGACTTGAGTATGTCTAAATCATTCCAGATAAATTCCCAAAGGGGAATTACCCAAACTCACTGGTCTTTGGAAGTGCATTGCTTGTTCTCTGGACTAGAGAGGGAGACAATCTGGCTCTAGTCCACCTCTCCCTAACAAGGTAGCCTCTGCCTGTGCGGTGGAAGCACTACTTCTTGTGTGCTTCTTTGCCTGGGGCTTCTCATGATACAGCTCCTCATCGGTTCATTCTGGCATGCTGAAGTTTGAAGTCTCAGAATGGCCTAGACTACAAAAGGAATAAAAGAATTTCATTAGCTCTCATTCCAACTACCCTCTCATTTGTATGCACAAATGATAATTTCCATAGTTGCTATTGCCTGTGATATTGATTTTCTTATTTCAAAGTACCCCTTTTTGGGGGGGAATACATAGCTATTTTCCCTTTGTTGGTCTTTTATGCACCTGCTTAAATGCAACACCAAGAACCCTTAGGCTTGATACACGAAACACAGATCCTTTGTGCATTCTTAATTAACCTGTCTATATGGTTTGAACTGAATAAACAAAATTTCTTGCATATATTTCCATTAACTGGCCTTTTGTATTCTCACAGATCTATGTAAAATCTTTCAGGGAGAAGACTCGATTAGCATTTTGATCTCTGTTTCGCTTGAACAGTTCAGCCATGTTTTAAGAATGTAGTCTTTTGTCTGCAGATAAAAACAGAATCAGAAATCCAACCTCATGTTTCAACTAAGCTAAAATTAGACAGAATACCCATACCCATCACATGCTATGTGGGGAGCATGTTTTCTTATTGCAGCCTGACAACTTTAACTCCAAAACAGACGAGTGGCACCACACTTCACAAGTACCACATGGAAATGGGTTTGTGGGTCCTTGGGTTCAGGGGAGAAATTTCAGGCAAGAATAACACACCAAAGCATGATGGGAGCACACGTTAAACATCGCTTATATGGCACCGGGGGGAGTTGTTCCTTACAATGTGTGCACATTTATCTGATTATTCTCTTTCTGACTATGTTTTTGTAAAAGAAGGAAAAAGTCTATAAGAGGATGAAAACCCATAGGCATTCTCCTTGGAAACACCTATGTGTCAGGTAAAAGTTGACTTGTACAAATCCACACAGTGATAGATAGAAATGAAAGTATGAGTTTCTATAAATACAAACTATGTGTGCTGTTTGAATCAGTGCTCTCTGAGATACCGTGGTTATATTCTTCCAGTAGAGTGTAACACCTCATTTACTGAAGCATAAATGTTGTTTTATAACGGCAATCAGTGTCATTCATTCCAGTTTTCTGTGTACAGATGTAAACAGATCAATTCATTTTGGTTTTTAATTTGTCTTATGTTTTCTCTGCAGTGTTGTAATTTAAAAACAATAATTAAGCAAAGATGTTGCACGGTATTATTCTAACAGGCTGAAGGAAATAGCTTTAATTCCCAAGTTCCATATCCAAACAAATAGTGATTAATATGGTGGCAATAGAATGAATACCAGTTGGTTTTTTTTCCTACAAAAAAAGTGATTCCAGCAGCATTCCTTGACTGAAGTTAGCCTTTGGGTCTCCAAATAAACATCCCACATCTACTTCAGATGTAGGCAAAATGCGGTTGACTAATTCTGCAGGCAGTTTATAAACATATTTTGATAGGTGTGTCCTTCTAAATCTTATATCAAATCAAACACATGTCACACAGCGTGACCTAACATAGCTCAAAGCAAACTAGCACATGCAGAATTCACATATGCATTTGCGGGCGAAATGCAGTGTCTTTGTTTGTACCTTGTCTGCCGCTCTCTATCTTTTCATCTTTACCATCATGCTAAAGATGTTTACACTAGCAGTCCAAAACACTTCACCAATGCTGCTCTTAATCAAAGTGCTTTTGACCTTTCCAAAAACTACTGAGGTTCACTTTTTTGTTGGTTTTAGGGGCTTTTAAATTCAACATGAGGTACGCGTATGCACAGATGAATATGGAATGAATCATGAGCCCTTTAACTAATTCAGAGTTCCCACTAACCTGGGATGTCTTCAGTGACTTTGTTTGGAGTTACGCTTTTTCTTGAGTAAACTGAGTGCTGCATTTTGTTAGACCTCAGAAAACAAAGGCTTTCTTGTCTGTATGAAGTATTTTTCAAAAACCACATCAGTAAAGTTCCTACTGTTTTCCTTTGCTGCTCTTTCAGCAACCCTCTTGGCTGGAGCGTGGTTATGATGAGAATCTTTAAAAGAAATACTTTGACCTTTTTTTTTTTATTATTATTATTTTGGCCCAGGAGAGGCTATTGTTGTAGTAATAGCTCTAGAGCTGTGCCTGAGACTTTCAGACTCTTTGGCTGATGTTAGGATACTTTTGCTTTTGTGAGCATCCCTTTTTGGCAGGGAGGACATCCATGTGTTCATCCCATTGGGGTTACTGATTCTTGTGGCTATCAGTATCCAACACACAGCTGTAAAACCTGCAGCCACTCTGCCATCTAAACAGCATTGCACAGTGATTTCAGAACACTTCAATTTATAACCTTACTTTGAAAACCAAATCCCTTAATGATATTTAAATGTGGATTCCAGATGTGACAGTAAAATATACCCACCCCTTGGGAAATTAGCCGTGGCTTTTTTCTTTATTCAGTACGAAATGCCCTCTGCCATTTTTCACGCTCTCCCTCCTGTTGTCTCTCAGTCCCGCTGTGTACCACTCCGCATTACAGCAGAGACTGCCGTGTTTTGATACTTACATCCTCACAAGGTAATGGAAGAATGGCATTATCAGCTTACTTACTGTCGCAGCTGAACAATGTAAAGCCTCACTGCGATTAATCCTAGTTACAAAATGTTACTATAGAGCAGCAGGTTGAGTTTCACATTCCGGTGTACATGTAGTGTGTGTATATGTGCTTGTCTCTGTGTGTTCATGCATTTGTGCACAATGAGAACACAACCTGGTAAATGTCCTTTTGGTAAAAATGTGCATTTTTTGACCAGCAAAGTTTCTTTTTCTCTTTACATTCCAAGTTAAGGGTGGCTTAGCCGAAAAGTCTTAAAAATAGATGGCAGCTGTGTAACCATGAGTTTTAATCATGGAAATGTCTTATGTCATGTCTCGGCTACAAAGCACTTTGCCTTAGTTTTCAGAGTAGGTTTGTTTGAAAGACTGTGGGTAAGTAGCACACTATGCCAAGCTGGAATATTGAATAGTATGCTACAGGAGTTTTTAATAATGTTTCCACAGAAGATTATTGACAAATAAGAATATGATTAACTTCTTATGAATTGCTGCAGGATGCAAATATACTGAAATAGTTTTCCCAGGTGCTAATGAGTTTGAGTATCTTTATGCCTTTGAGAGCCTATTTCATCAATACTCCTCTAGCAGACCTCCTTGCATTTGCAGAAGACATCAGAAAGCTCAAGATTTCAGTACTCTTTCTTTCTGGTATTTGTAGGTGTTGCTATACATACAAATACTGATCTTCTTAAAAGGCACTCAATTCACTACGTTTCTAGACAGCTGCGTGCTGGAGCTGATACTTAGAGGCCTGCAGAGCAAACCTGATGCCATCAGGCCTTTTGTCAGCACATTGCCATCTAGAGATGCTGCATTTTGGCTTCGTAAACCTTTGCCTATAGATATACTTGCCCTCACTCCTGCCTTTAAAGTCCCTCACTACAATGCACTCACTGTGAGAGGAAGTCATCTCCTTGGAAGCCTGTTCACAGCTTTCCTCTGATTCTTCAGAAGCAGCCTGGGATTACGTGCCACTGAGATGACTTCTGTGCAATGCAGCACAAAGCTGAAACTCATTGATCTCTGTGTTCTTCAGTGTCCTTTAATCTTTTTTAATCTATACTTCATGGAAACAAATTTTAATAATGAAATACATCACTTTGTTTATCAAATTTAGGTAGACAGTGACCTAGTCCTCTACTAACATTTGTAGCATGCTTAGGATTCAATTTAGACAAATTTGTGTTACCTGCTTACTCAATTAAGATCCTATACCAGAAGAATTAATCATTCATAGTGGCATAGTTGTTATTGACATATGCCTTTCTGCTTTCAGAGAGAACATATTACAATATTACCTAATTAAAAATAGTATGCATGAGCATATCATAAATCTATGTGTGGCTAAATGCCTAGTGGTCCATACTGCTTTGAAATGTTCTAAATGCATGGCAGGTTAAAGGCAGAATGTATTTTGTAAACTATACATTGGCCATTGATCCTTATCCCATTTAGAATTATAACTCTTAAAACAGATGAGACTTAAAGTAGACTTTGTTGTGCTATGTAATATTGTGTATTGGTTTATGGTTTATGGATCATTGCTTTACTACTGACAAGTGAAGTGGTCAATGTTTTCAAGTTTGCTTCCTGAAAATCTGCCATGGCCATTTCAAGAAGAAAAGACTTATCTGGTGCAAGAGCTCATTTCAGCTGTTCACATTTGAACAAAATTAATGTTGGCTTCCTCTGTAAATGTTACTGGAAAGTCTGTCAGGCTGGGGATGTTGCTTTGACTGATGAATCACTAACTGGATGAAAATATAAATTTTGAATTGACTTGGGACATCATTCAAGACTGGTTGGGATTTCTTCTCTAAAATGCATGGAAAAGATTCCTTAACAATGCATAAAGTTACCCTAAAAGCTTAATTAGAATTTGGATTTTGGGACCCATAAAAGAATCATTCTTTAACACTGTTTGGCACTGTACCTAGGTCCATTTATTTTCAATGCTAACTAAAACCTTAGGGTGTATCAAAAGGTTGTATGGAAAGATGGTGTTATGATTAAGAAATTACTGGAGGACCTGAGATTCCTGCTCAAGATATCTCTAAATTTGTTTGTTAATACTACAAATTTCACATGTGGTCTGACTACGTCATAAATATTTTTTCTGTGCCTAGACTCCATAGCTATAAATTGGAGTTACAATATTATCTCTCTGAAATATTAGGAGGGTATGTGATAAATAAATTAATATTTTTATGGTGTTCTTCTGGTAGGAGACAGAAACATGTAATGATTAAAAAAAAAGAATAACCCAAACGTCAAATTTAAAAAGCTATGTTTAGATCTGTTGATTTGAACTATGACTTGCCTGATTCAAGTCAAATAGAAACCAGATTTTGCTAAAACACATAATGAAATCTCATTTTGAAGTTTTTTTTTTTTTTTTTTTTTTTTTTTCTTTTCCCAGTAACAGTAGTAAAGAGATTATTCAATTTTACTTTAAAACAACTGTAGAGAGCAGAGCAAAGCAATGCCAGGGAAGATCTCAAAACCCCGTGACCTCATGGTGAAGCCTGAGTACATTTGGGAGATGCCTGGTGTGGGGGCAGAAAGGGCGTACAGCATGCAAAGCAACCACTCTCTGCAGCAGCCTTCCAAGTGTGGGATAGCACACAGGTTGTTCGTATACCGACATGAGCTGAAATGATGTTAACCAACACATTTCTTTCACACCTTGACTTGAGGTGACTGGAGCTGGCCAGGGATTTCCAAGTCCTGCTTTACGTGCTCCTCTGTTTGCTAATGACAAAGTCTCCTCTCTCTTTCTCTCTCTCTCCAAAGAGAACATTTGCCATAGGTCTATAACAACTGATGCCTTCTTTCTCCATCCATCGTTGTCTTCTGGGGCATTTGCTGCACCCCTGGTGGATCCATGCTTCCCCTGTGTTTATATTAATGCTCTCTGTCAACCTCAGTAGTAGGGAAAATCTCATTCCTTTGCATCCAGTTAGTTTTTCTAAACTCTTTGAGTAGAAACATATGAAATTACTCACTTTTGGCAGCCTAGTCATTTCTTTGTTTTTGTAAGCTTTGTGCATTCTTTAGATCTCCCCTGTATCTTTTACCACATCACATTCAAGCTCTCCGTCTCTACCTTTAAGCCTCAAGTGCTCTCACTTTCCCCTACATACATATTCTGCCCAAAACACCTCTCCTCATGTTATCACATCCTTCCGTTTTGCTTTTCATCTTGTTCTTTTATATTGTGCTTTTCCCAAGCTGCCTCTTCTGCCTCCAAAATCTTCATTTTCATCCTCTAAACTCTTGTGCCTTGTCTTGCTTGTCATCTGTTGTTTGTATCTTCAAGGCACAAAACTTACCCAACTGTGTGGTTAGTAAAAAAATGTATGTTTAAAAAGAGGGACTTGTGTGTATAATTATATTAATAAAAAAGAGTTATTTTTCATAGTAGATTCACAAGTTTTTTTCTTTTCTAATTTTTCTAATCAATCCAGATGTTGTATAATCAAACAAAGCTTTACCTCTCATGCTTGTTAATTTCTGAGTTAAAATTGGTTGGAGACAAGAATAATGGTAAGAGATTTTAAAGAAAAACGTTAAGATATTCCAAGAAAAATATTTGATAAATTCTTAGCAAAATGAAGAAAATCATTCAAATCCATAACATAATTTTAACTCACCCTAACGACCTGTAATTTCCTTCTTCTGAAATGTGGCCCCATTACATTAATCAAATTGACATTGTCATGATATATTATCCTCATTAAAAGGGTGATTCTTTTATTCTAGTTAGTTTACAATTCACTATCCATGCAATATATCTAGTGACAGTGCTGTACAGAAAATTAGAATTATTTTATTTTTTCCCCCTTGGGCTGAGCCAGAAAAGCTTTTGTTAAGATTTGGCATTAGTATCTTACCATATTGTTTCAATGGCTAAATGGAGGAATTTCTGAATGACATAGATAACAGTGATATCCTACAATAAATTTAAAATATTTTGAATAATACTAGATCATGCACCAATTTGCTTTATTGACCGCTGCTTGCTTTCAGCTATTGTGCTGGAAACTGATTTGAATAAACATTTCTCTCTTTCTTTATGTGGGCCAGATTCATAAACCAAAGTTGATCTTTATAGCCATTTGTTTTTACCGACTCAATAAAGCTTGATAGATCTGTCCCAGTCAGTAATTCAAGTATGCATCCAGCATGATTACTGTGCCACGTGATACCTGTGCCATCTTACATTCAGGCAGCCAAGCCTTAAAATTTTCACAGGGCACTAGATGAATTGTTATTGAATCAGGAAATTTAACTCTTTCATCGCTTTCGAAGCAGCAAATTTGTCCATTTGTTACTGTATTTCTGTGACTGAAAACGTCTTAATATATTACTGAAAATTAGCAAAGATTAGGGCAGCTGTTTAGAATCAACGTTTCTGGTGATGTTCTTGTCCAGGTTTATTTTCTATTAAAAGAAAAAAAAAACAAGCACAACATAACATTTGGATATAGGAAATGCCTTTGTTCAGCCTCTTGTGATTTATGCATTTGTTAGTAATTTAGGAATAGAAAAACTGCTGAAGTGAATCAGAATTGATGTCCATCTATCCTTGTCTAACAGCAGCCAATAGCAGCTGCTTCTCAGGAGATTTTTTATACCTATTTCCTCTCCATTAAGCTTCACTGTAGGTGAAGGTGTGTATGCAGGATGATATCAATTAATCTGCTGGTGGTGTGGGTTGGGAGGCAGGACAGGAACCAGTAATTAAGAGCTAAATCTTGAATTCTGCTTAAAAACTCAGTATGTTTGTTTGAATAGTGGCTCCTCCATGGGTACTACAACAGACTTCTTCCCAACTTTATTAGTTTTCTATTATGTATTATTTATGGAGAGAAAGAATATATGCTGTACTTATTTCTTCTTTGTGATGCTTAAAGAGCAATAGTTTAGATTTACTGTTCTGAGTCGGTCTGTCTTGAAGACAGGAGAAGGCTATGAAGAATGAGACAGAATTTGACATCTTTAAGTGAAGTAACAAAATTTACTCTGTGTTTTCATGATGCTAATTGCAAGCAAAGAATATAATCTATTGTACGCTGCAATTACATCGAGCACATGACCCTCAATATTCATGGGAATGCAGGGGAAACTCCTGGAACTGGGAGTTTCCAGTAAGTGTACACCATCGCTCCATGCTGACACTCAAGTGTTGAAAGTGATTCCTTCAAAAGATACCGCCTTCTGGTGCTCTTTGTAAAAATGATGGAGGTAATCCATGTATGAATCATGTTTCTTGCATTAATGTTCAAGAGCCACTTAGGAATGAGGTACTATTCTGCTAGGCAGCATGCAAACGCAGAATACCAGATAAACCCTATCCCGATGAACTCACATAGTAAATCACCAGGCTAGACAGAGAGGCAGAGCATGCAAGTAGTGAAGAGTGTGATAACTGCAAACACTGTTTTAGTCCTATGATTGATTGATTTAATTTTATTAAACTGCATGTTAGTGAAGACTTGTTTTTCTCTCTTAAATGTCCACTATAAATACGTTTAATCAAGGAAAGGGAAGCAGAATGAGAAGACAAGTGTGCCTGACATTGATAGAAATCCTGTTTGGAGAAATTGTTCAGGAACAGTTCATCCATGTAAAAATATGATCCTTGAAAGACTGCCAAGGTCATTGAGGCCTGTGGTGATCTGATGAATAAATGCTGGTCACGCCTGGAGGCAGCTTTAGCTTCTGAACCCAATTCTTAAAAAATGTAAAACAGGTCTAGGGAAAGGAATGTTTGTCATTAGCTTGTCAAGGCCATTTCCTCCTTGTTTTCTTGGTGCCCTTTTCAACAACCACATTCCCCTTAATGTACCTGTCAGCTGTCCTAAACACGTACAAAGACCAGAAGTGCTGGTACTGGTTCGCATTCTGCCATTCGGGAGGTAGCACAGCTGCCTCGTGGGATGTGAAGATGCGCTTACATAGCTCCTTTTAATGGCAGGTCAGCAGCAGTCTTTTTCACCAGTCCGCTGTGGTTGGTATGCCAGTACTAATGGCTACTCCCAGTAGATTTCAGCGCTGTGGCCTCCTTAATGATCTATCACATCCTGATGTCTGAATGAAAATAGATGGTAGTTCAGGATATTCATATTCTCATGTAGAAACAGACCAAAGTCTTTAATGAGAACAGCACGATGTTATTAGAAAGATTAATCCTTTCATTGCTGGCCCTCCACCATCCCTGCTGATTTGCCATCAACCATTAGCATTATGCAAGTCCCTGAAATATTTGGTGCAACTTGGATGCATCTGCTTCTCTCCCAGAGAGCAGCAAACAGTTCACAAGGAACAATTTGTTCACCACAACTTCTGGAAAACTGTACTGCTCTTACTTGGAGCAAATGTGTCTTCATTCTGTACTACACCTTGATGTTTGAGTTTGCACATGATTTAACATCCCTTCAGCATTCATATTTTCTTTGATCCCCTTGCTTATTAAAAAATGCAAATCTAAATTGTATCTTATTAATGTGCTTCTTTGTGTTAAAGCTGTGGGGGGTTAAAATCCCAGCTTTGTTAGCGTATTTGGATTCTTAATGTGCAAAGTGCAAAGAGAGCTAGACTTTCTGCGGGCCATATTTTCTAATCAACTGTTATGAAAAAGATTTTTATGGTGCTTCTACTTCTCACTCTCATGGAATTTACAGAAATATAAAGAGTAATGACTTCATTGTTACACAAAAATATTTTCAACCATGGATAGAGATCCTTATTAATTTGCTGCAATTTCTCAAAAATGACAACGAGAAATATTGGATGAAAATTCAGAAAAAACAAAAATTTTAAATATATGAAAGCCTTTTGGATCATTGATTTCTAGTAGACGGACCTAGGATCTAGATTTTGTCATAGTAAACAGCGGTCATTCATTTGTCCAGTTAAACATAGTAGCTTTTAGGTACTGAGTACCTCCTTTCACTATGTATAAAAAAAAGAGAAGGAGGGGTAGAGAAAGAAAAAGAAAATGCTTTAAAATTACTGATACATTTAAAGCCATTAAACTGCTCCTTATATTTCCTTTTTTTTTGCACAACTTGACCTATCTCTTTGCCCTAGTAAAAGCTTTCTCTGCATGCTTAATGGCTTTTTTTTTTTTTTTTTTTTAGTGTTAGTGCTTGTTTTCTGAATTGCCTCTTACACGTCTGCTTAACTTGTTGGGGACTTGGTTGGGTCGTTGTGACTTAGAGTTATTCATTATATAAAAATATTATAGCAATTGTGATTATAGCAAAATATAAAGCACCTGTGAGATTGGCTAAAAGAAGTAGGAAAATATTAAACTTCTTTGGATATAGCGCCATGTTACATCTTCACAATTTACATTGCAGCATTTCATCTGTAGCAACCTCTACATATGAGCTGAGCTTTTAGAGCAGCAGTCCAATCAATAATGAGAATTGCAGAATTATTTGGATGAAGAAAACTAGCAAAGTTTATATTTAATTTTTTTTTTTTTAAAAAAAGGGGGGGGGGGGGAAGGTTCAGTACAAGTTTAATAGGGTGATGGGGCAGCTGATGGTGGGTAGGTGGTCCTAATCTGGTGGCTTTGTGGTCTCTTCTGAATAAGGACAGTGTGATCACAGCGTGGGGCTTTGAAGCTCTCTAGATGAGTGCACATTGGAAGGTCCCGCTTTTGCCATAGGTGGCTTTAGTTAACTTGCATGGAAAGGTTATCTACTTGTGTGTTCAATCACACCCAAAACAGAATGCTAATAAAATCTTGGCCAACTTTCCTCCCTTTCAGAGTTTGTTTTCAGAAATTTATCAGAATGTGTCTACTTTTCTTCACCACTCTGGTTACACAAAGTCACCCGAAGTTTCTCTTAGCTTCTCAGCTGAGGTGGAAGTTTGTTTCATTCTCCAGAGTAGCAGAAAATGACCAAAGGCCGCCCATGCCTTAGGCCTGTCTTCCTGTGTCTATTTATTCCTTGATGATCTGTATGCATGGGAGGTGAAAAGAGAGATTGCTAATTTTAATGAATACTATACTGATTAAAGATTGTCTAAAAAGTATTTGACACAACTTTGCAGGCAATTTAGGCACACATTTTTAACATGCTTGGCCTGTTACGAATGATTTGTTACCACATGATATGGCACAGAAAAAATGTTAGACTTACATTTCGTTTTTGTTTTCAAGTTCAACTGTTTCTTAATTAGAAAGAAAGAAAAACACACAAGAAATGTTTTTTTTTCTTTTTTTTTTTTTTTTCCTCTTCTGATGTCCTGAAAATGCTCCAAATGCTTGATGAAATTCACTTTAGAGTACTTGAACCAGCTGAAGCTATCGCTAAACCATTAATAATTAAATTTGAGAACTCAGAGAAGAAAAAGAAGGTCCCAGTGGACTGGGGAAAAACTAACATAGTACCTATCTTATTAAATATACAAACAAATGGATAAATAAATATATATATATATATATACACACACTGTCAATAAAATAAACCTAGTAAAAGGAGTGGAGGGAATTACAATCCAGTTCCCAAAGTCAGTGTGTGAAAAGATGATAGAACAGAGTATTAAAAAAAATTGATTTAAAAGCATCCAGGGGATGTAAGGTGATAAGGAGGGTCAGTGTGGATTCATTAAGAACAAATGTCAAAGCAGTCTAATATCCTCTGTGACAGGGTAATTGTCAATTGGTCTGAATTGTAGTATATGATGTTTAGGTTAGATATTAAGGAAAAGAAATCTAACTTTAAGAATAACTAGGCACTGGACCTAATACCTTGGAGGCTGTAGCATCCTTCCACTGGGATACAGAAACAAATATTTTGCAAAAGATGGGCTCTGTTTGGCTTGCCACAGGAGGATGAACTCGATAGCTATTACAGTCTCTTCCAGCCTTGAATTTCTCTGATCTTGTTAAGATTTCATAGCACAATACAAGTTTGAACTGCTTAGTAAAATATTTGACAAAGGGGTTTTCCTAAATTTGCTGCATTAGTGTTAGCAGGAGGAAGGCACAACACTTTTCTGCCATTTCATATGGAACTTAAAATGCTAATTTTTTGCTCATGCATTTACATACACAGTATGTATGTACAGTATACTTTATACTCTCAGATAAAGAACATTCATCAGCAAACTGCTTTTCATGTTCAATTATATATTTCTGTAGTGACTCACCACAGGCAGGCCAGAGTATTATTTTCAAATAGCCCTTTAAATCAGCAGACTCCTGTGTCCTTATGGAGCCTGTTGGGTGACAGTGAGATGAGTACAAGTGCGAGAGCTCTGGCTATATGGATCGGATTACAAGATCATTTACTGGTTTAATCCATTTTAACCAGATTACAAATAAATAAATAAATAACAAAAATAAAACACACTTCTGTTGTACGTTACATACATTTCATTTTGTCTAGCATTGGCACAGAGGGCCCCAAAATACAAAGCTACTGTGTCACAGATTCCCACAGGTGGGAGTTTTGCTTTTGAATCTTTTATTTATGCAATAGCATAAAAGCATGAACTTTATCCATTGTATGCAGCTAAAATATAAAAACAAGTTTTGCTTTAATCTCAACTGTTACAGTTATCTCATTCCTTTTGCAAAATACTGAGTGGACGCACCCCATTTGGCTTAAAACAACAGATCTATATCTAGTTAATTTGTGGATAAATATGGGTTTCTGCTATTGATGTTTCTTGATCCACACAAAGTGGTTATATTAATACTGAAACATTATTAATCAATAGGTAGCTCTTTAAAAATACATCACTAAGACTTGCCAATTACCTTTAAGTATATATCAAAGGCGACAGAGCAATCTGACTTACACTCATGGTCCATTAGAGAGTTCCAAACATTTTAATTATAAATATATTTTTTTCTGCAGTGAAACTTACAAAGCAAATTTATATTTCTTATTCTGGCCTCAAAAATTAAAAACAAACCTCATTCTTCAGTTTTTAAATTTCTTTTTATTGAGGAAAGTACAAAAATATGCTTAATTTCATTTTAGGATCCTGAATTAAAACTAAATAAACTGTGTGTTGTCTAATACTATTTTTAAGATAGTCTGCTCTATAAGATCACAAAAGTAAGTTGTAAAGACAGATCATGTCATTGAAGTGTATAGCTCTATTTGGTTTTATAACACTAATTAACTCTATTGACTCTCAGTGAAATTCCATTATTTCCCTCTCTACCAGAGGAAAATCTGACCAAAGCGTATAATCTGCCTGTAAATTCTCAGAAATATGTTCTGTACTCAAACAATATAGGCTGCAATTTTGGTATTTTTCATACTTTGTTTAAATACCTATTTGAAATATAAAACCTACTGTGACCATTTATGGAGTCACTACTGATGCTTCTGCTTTAGAAGGAAATGTATTGGTTGAAGTAGAGTATTGCATTATATTTTGCAATCAGATGTGAAAATATATTTTCCTTTGAGATTACCGTACCATTCTTCATACAAATTTCTTTATTTAAGTAGACTATTTCCCCTCTGGCTCATGTCCCTCGACAATTATCCAGCATAAGCAATCTACAGAGAATAGTGTGAGGTGTAGCTGATTGTCATTCAATGCAAGTGAAATCTTAAGGTGAACATTAGTCACTCTTTTAGACATGTTAGCTTGAAGTGGAAGCAGTCAATTACAGAGTAGAGGTTTTATGGCTACATTATTACCATCATACTATTAAGTTTTCGGCAGTAGCATTCTGTTTGATCGATCTGTGCCAAGACATTGATGGATAGTTTTGTTCTTCTAATGTCAAATCTGTGGGACTTCTGTACCTTATTTATTTATTGGTGCACTGTGGTACTGTGGGTATTTCTCCTTTCTCCATCATTTTAGCTTTAGCAGCTAATCATGATTCATTTTATTTGACATTTTGGTGTTGATTTCAATAACATTCTAAATCTTTTTTTTTTTCTTCATGTTCTTGAATTACAGAGGAAACTATAGCATCGTGTTAGGTATACACTTAATTGGATGTGTGAATGCATCAGAATAATATGAGGGCCTTGGAGTGCAAGAATTGCATCTGATGGAGAAATGCACATTCTGCACCTCATGTGCTTGGTGCTATCTGATATGTAGTGAACTTGGAGATTCTGGTCTCAATAATTTTGCATTTTGTGCTTGTTCTGGGGGTTGGGGCATTTTTGTCTTGACTATTTCAGATCTCTTTCAGACCACACAAAGATTATAGAATATCACTTTGCTTCAAGATGCAGCTTTAGCTAACATCACAGGCTTTAATTTGGGTACTATTTGTTTAATCAAATATATGCATCTGTAACTATATTCAAAAGTAAAAATACTAGTATTGACACTAATCCACAGGTATATGAGCAAACTCTTTTTTGTTGTTGTTTTTCATGGGGATGAAGATGTGTGTAAATGCACTTGGAAACAAAGAACGTACCTGCATAGGCTGCTGTTTCTCTCCCAACAGGACTGAGAAGAAAACCTTCCTCAGCCTGTTTATGAGGGTCACAACTTCTCAGTACTTGAACCATCTGCCAGGATTTTCCTCAGTGGTATTGATTTCATTGGTCAAGGAAAGAAGAGTACAAAAAATGGGGAACTGAAGTTCGCTGAAGTTTTCTGCTCAGTCTGGTTGAGCATCAATATTTGCAGAGAGAAATTAGCAATAGCAAGGCTCTGTAGACAGAGCTCACCAATCCTGCACCCCTTGGCTTCAGTGACACTCAGATGGTCAGAGCAACTCTCATAAACTAGAGCTGTGCTTATGCAAGGAGGTTCGGGGAGTTGTAGTCTCTGTTACCACACTGTGTATTGACCAATGTGTTGTGGTATATGCCAGAGGGATGACTACTGCTGTACAAATACTGTACACTGTACAATTGCTGTCTCAGCAACATTGTACTGGCTGCACCCACAGTGAAAGGAGTGTAATTAATATTGTTAATACAGGTGAATTAGGGTTTCACAACCATCCATTTAAATCAATAATGCACAAGGGTCCCAGCATTAGCGTGCGTGTCTATATGTGTGTGTATGAAGTGACTCTGAATAAAATAGACTTTTTAAATGTAAATGATGTTGTCTTTTAACTTAGACTCAGTCCTGACTTGTTCAGAGGACATTCATTTTACTTTAGTGCTTGAACATTGAATTAATTTTTGTACAGCACTATTTTTCTCTTTCAGCTATTTTTATTTACTCCTTTGTACGTTAGCATTCACACACTTGTAAACATGTAAACTAAATTAAAGCCCATGCATTCCACGTGTATTTTAGAGTTAAGAATGAAGCCAAGGAGAGTGTAAGCTGATGCCCCGTTCATGATAGCACTTAATCAAATGCTTAAGTTGATTTAAATGCGTCTAAAGGACAGGCTGAATTGGGGCATAAAACCTGGATCCAGAGTTTATTGAACCTTCATCAGGAGTTTATTGAAGCAAATGGAAGTTGAAGCACTGTGTTCAGTGGGCTTTGGACCAGGCAATAAGCAACAGACAACTGAGGCACGGGGGCAGCACCTAAAAAAGAGCCACGAGTGCTATGAAGTTAAAGTTAAAATAATTTGACTTCCTGCTTTCATTTCTTTTTTTTTTTTTTTTTCTTTTTTTTTTCCTCCAGGAAGAACTAAGTTTTTACATATGAAAAAAAGAAAAAAAAAAAAAAAGAGAAATTAGAAATCTGTAATAGATTATAAAGTTAAATGAGAGCAACTTACCTGGAGAATTCAGCAGAGAATGGGGGGAAAAGCGGAATACTGAAGGCAAAACTGAAGGGAGCTGGGTGTCACACACCATATGTGGCATAAATGGAAGGGCAAGGGATCTAGAGTAGACAGAAGGGAACGCTGTGGCCTAATTTATTAAATAACATAGTGATTTCAAGTTAATAAACCCCCGGTTGCATGTAGGTAAGTGACATATATCATGCACAGCTGCCTTACCTTCACTTTGTACTGGTTTATCTTCTGCACACACAGTAGGACAGTGACCATCATTAACATTATGAAATCTGTAAGGCAGTGTCATTTAAGTTACTTATTTCCAAAGTATCCTATTTCCTCTGTTCCATTAAGTGCACCTGCCTCACTGCGCACTTCTCCTTGATCATCGGCTTTTGAAGTCCCAGCAATGAGTCTTAAGACGAAGTGAGCGGCAGCACACTGACTGCAGCTTACGTAAGCTTCCTGAAGCTGATCCACAGCGAACCCATGAATAGACAAGGGTTACCAGGGTTGCTCTCTTCCCATTGTGGTGCATTTATTTGTATTCAAGAGGATTGCATTGGGACCAACCGATAGAGAAAAGAAGAGCAGCTGGTGGTGGATTAACGGGATGAGGTTGTTATTGTTTCATAGACCGGACAGATAACTGCCCCAAATGGCTTCCAGTAGCAGCAGGGAAAGGGGGGTGATTCGGTGCCCCCACAGCTGCTGTGACTCTTGCTTTTTGCTGACTCTATTGCTCTCTCTGCTGCCATGATGGCAACCTTTGTCCCACCCCTACTGCTGCTGTAACTAATTGAGCATCTGCCCTGTTTCTGTTACTGCTGCTTTCCCTGTGATTAGTCTCATATTTTACTTGTGCTAAGGTACTGTGGTCATGGCCACAGAGACATATATGTCTACCTGACAGAAGTTGTGGGAGAGTTATAGAGAAGGTAGAGCTTTTCTCTTGTTATGCATGCCAGAGACAGTGTCTTTTCCCCACTCTCTGCTTTCAAATGTTTTCTGATTTAGCCCATCAACTGCTGTTGTCAGATTCGATTCACAGTCACTTCCCCTGTCCTCCATCCGCTCTTGATTTTCCTTCTGAAAGAATAATACTGTAGAATAAGCAGGATAATTTTTCTACTAAGGTTTTATATACTTTGACTCTTTTTTTTTCAGGTTATAGCCATCAGGAGCAAGCTGCTGTTGTAGATAAGCTAATATATACTCCTGCAGTAGCCAGTCAATGCGTGTAAACCATCCCTACCTACGCTGGTATTGCTTGAGGCTGGAGCAAGTTACGCTTTAGCAACTCTTGAATTAACAGGTTTTGTCTGTCTGTGGCTATTCCTGAGTACAACTAGTATGGTAGCTCTTTGTGAATGGGTTTGTTGTTAGTCTCCGTTTTATACCAAGTCGAAGAATAAAACAGAATAAGTTTAGTTACCTAGATAACATGATTTTCGAAGAAAGAATGAATAGATTGAGGAGGAATAGCTTAAAAGAGTGAAGTGATGGGAGAATGACAATCTTCAAGAAGTTAAAAAGCCAGTGCTAAGAGGGTAGAAGTAAAGTTAAGAAAGAAACTGAGATTATGTTCCAGGAAGTGATAGCTAGATTAGACATCAGGAAAAAAATTAAAGGAAGGTACCGGATAGCTATCTAGAGGGGCTGTGGAGTTACTGAAAAACAGGTTGGATCACAGATCAGGCAAACAGTTGAGGTGGGAAAAGACCTTTGGAGGTAATCCAGACCCTGCTCAAAGGGTGGCCAATTGCCACCCATCATGTAGTTCTCCTATCCAGATTGTATTTTTCCAATTTAGCCTTAAGGATAGTGTGGGATATTGTATCGAAAGACGTGTCAATATAAATAGACATGTCACTCTCCCTCTGTCCACTGAACCAGTCATCTAAGTGTCAAAGGCACTCCGGCCTGGTTTGACTTTGGTAAATCCATTCTGACTGGTCTATATCACCTTCCTGTCCTTCGTGCACGTGGATATGGTTTCAAGGAGGGCTTGCTCCATAGTCATCCCTACAGCTGAAGTTAGGCTGTCCCACCTATTATTCCATGTATCCACCTGTTTACCCTTCTCAAAGGCATTCATGGCATTTGCTTTGCTCCAGTCATCAGGGAGTTCCTGTGATTGCCAAGACCTTATGAGCAGGAGGTCAGCATCACAGTGACATTGGCCAGATCCCTCAGCACTTTTGCATCATCCCCTCAGGTCCTATGGACTAGGTTATGTCTAAGCATAAGTATTTGTACATTTTTTGTACATTTATAGTTCTAACTGAAGACTTTCTCAGTCCTTTTCCTGTTGTGCCAGACAAGATTCACATTCCCATCTCTGACCCCTTTCCTTTGGATTGCCTACTACTCTTTCTTTTGATGTTGAGATAGTGTGGTTTTGTATGTGATTTATTTGTATTCACTTCTGTTTAATGAAGAAAGCAAAAGTCAAATATACAGCTGTATTGACAAAGCAATTCTTGGCATGTAGTTGGAACACTAAAAAACGTGTTAGAAAATTTAAAAATGCTGAACTTCAAACAGCTCCTATATTTGCATTTTATAGCAAATTTTATGGGTCAAGCTGAAGTAAGACAAGCTACAGGAAAGTAATGATCAGGAACTTAGTATTTTATATGGTCAAAAAGTATACAGTTATTCTCTAAAAATTCCTGTTGCTAATATAAAATCCATTTTTAAAGTTTTTTTTTTTTTTTTTTTTTTTTTCTGAAAAATGTTTGAAAGCTTGGCTTGGACCATTGTGAGGGTTCATTTCCTTTAAGTATCTTTCCCCCTTCCACCAGAATTACTTTCCAATCACGTTGAGTTCAGATATCCTAGAATCAGCTTAAGCTAGACAAAAACATTTGGATTTTTTTTTCTTATACTTACTAATAAAAGTACATGCAGCTTTCTTCTGAAATGGAACACAAAGCCAAATAGTATTGAAATATTTTATGTACATATACATGAGTATATAAATGTGTCTGCATGCATATACATAGGAAAGATCTAGGGCATCTTTATGTATGAATATGCTGCGCTCGCAGTGTATGTAATTGTAGAAGAACTCCGATTTGGTGCAGTGGTGTAAAGAAGGCAAAATCTGATGGTGACTTTATCTTCAACAACAGGAAGCTAGTGTGGTTGGAAGAAAATATTATATATGGGGCCAAAAACCTTTCCTCATCTGAAATGTGCGGTTATTTCAGGTTTTGATGTCATAGCTAAGAGCATATCTGGCCCCTTCTTTTCTGTAACTGGCATTATTTCAAGAATAAAGCAGTTGTTAGTGAGCAGAGAGAGGACTTTGGAATTTCCTGCGCTCCTGCTGTGTAGATTCAAATGCTAAGTTTAAATAATGGATGAACCTAAGATTATTATAATTGATCATTGTATGATTTATATGGAGTAATTATAACTAGGTTGAGAAAGAATTTTCAAAAGCTAGTTTCCTGGTAGCCAGAGCCATTAAATAACAGTGTGCTGCCAAAACAAAAATTAGGTGGGAACGTAGCCACGAAGTTCAGAATGTCTGTCCTCTGCCTGATTTATAGCTACCCTTATGGTGACAGTATCACTGGTATTTTCTTATTAGGAACAGTAAGGGCTGTTTGAATTGTTTTTCTTATCTTTCTAACGGAACTTAGCATTGTTTTAAGATTAGTCAAGCGTAATAACTGGAAAACTGCAAAAATCCAATGTATAACAAAACTAAAAGGTGCAAGAGGTTGAAAAGGTTAATTAAAAGTGTAATGATGGCATTTACTCAGACAGTCCAATTAATCACTTTATTCCAGTGGTCATGTGATACAGAAACCATTGCTACAGATAACTGATTTCTACTCTGTGCATACATGGTCTTTGTTCATTAATATCTGTATTTTTCTACAAAAGGAGTTTTAACTTTTGATTTTAAGCTACTTTCTGAAGATATTTTAAAATAGCAGCTAATGTTTAACCCTGTATCCTGACATAATACTCTCCATATACTTGCACACTGAACAGGAGGGGGGAGCATTGCCCCCTTGGTACTTGTAGTTTTACAGCCCCAGGGGAGGTTTGCTTACAGCTTAATGGGGTTTTAGGTATAGAAGAAATAAAGCACTAGAAATACATCATTATGTAATGTGATCTCTCTGAAACAGTGTATATGACCAACAAAGTGAATTCTCAAGTGTCAACAAGCACATTTAAATGTAATTTTTACCACGTCAACTGGAAAAAAAGCAAAAAGAACCTTGAAGGATCAATTACAAGGGTCATAACCTTGTATTATCTGATTTGCTATAATATTCACACAAGCTTTATTGGAATGGAACATAAATTTGAAAAATAGTGAGATTAGAAAGGATTGCAATGCTAGAGCAAAGAGCTAGAAGCTTTCTCCTGGCTTATTTTGCTGGGGCAGCACTTTAGAGGGAGCCCATTATAAGCAGGAGAATAGTAGTTATGTTAACACAGTAATTAATCAAGTCTGAGGAAAAGAGGAAACAAGTTGTGAATTCAATTCTGCAGTAATAAAAAGAAATGCTGAAAGTTACCCTGTAAATTGGCATGACTTCGGTAAACAGTCCCTCACTGTGTCTCAAGAACTTGCATGCAGTAAATCACTTCGCATGGCAACTGTGTAGGTTTGAATATTTTCACAGTTTTATTCTGTATTTCCATGTGTGCTAGCTCCTTCCCAATTCTGTTGACTTACTGTTTGGCTAATAATAAAATACTGCACAGTATAACATGAGAGCATTTGCAGTAGCAGTTCCATTGTGAATATTTCAAGGGGAAATTAATTAGAAGAGCTCAGCTGAAACCGTGGTGATAGCCTTCCCTATCACAAAACCAGCCTCTGACTCAATACAGAGCATGAATTGTATATGGAATGACTGGAGATCTCTCCTCCAGAAAAGAAATATATTCTGTATATGGTTCCAGTCATGCATAATCCATCCCCAATGCCAGTGCAGTGTAGGTACATTAAAATGACCTCTACTCCCTACAACTCTTTAGGGTAGAACTGAAATCCTTGGTGCAGTAATGTGAGAATTAGTGAGTGGATCAGTTTACAACAGTAGGATTTTTCTTTGTTTAGCAGCCTCTGGTTTTATTCATATGTTTCTGTTTTCTGTGTGAGATACTTTGGATGCAATGAAAGTGTCATTAAAGTGCCAAATTCTTGTAGCCTAGATTATTGAAAATTCACAATAACTCCAGTGAATAAAACTGATTTAACTCTGCTGGCATGAATATGAAGCAAAGCTGACATCCTCAGTACCATGTGGACAATTAGGAATCCTGGCTTAACCTTTCATTAAATTTATAGTAGAAATGAAAGGTGATCAGGATGTTTGTGTGAGTGAAGACAGACAGAACTTAAGCAGCAGACCACAATGTTATTAACAATGGGGAGTAGGGTTTCCTCTCCTGGCTCTCACAGAACAAAAATTTAAATCAGTTCATTACAGGGTTACAGAACTCTCCTCTTTCATAAGCTGTAGGTTGGAGTAGATGTACCTCCACTTCATCCACTGTGGAGTTACCTGCTTGGTCTTTCCCCATTCCTTCCCAGAGAAGACTGAAAATACCAAAAGAAATATTAAGACATTGTTTCTCCCCTGTTTCATAGCATGTAGCCAGCATAGCGGTTTTCTCTTGCAGTCTTATCTGCGATGTCTGCTAAATGCACCAGCAAATGGTCAACTAAAGATAGCAGGATCTAATGCTAAATGGAGATGAGAATCTTGCTGAGAGCCCAGATCCAGTGGAGAAGTGGGGCAGTGCAAAACACAGCACATGGGGTGTGTGGCCCCCTTAGAATTAAACATACAGGAACAGAACAAGTGATGGATTTACACACATAAAAGTCAGGAGCCTCTGCTTCTGAGCAGATCTAAAATCCAGATGAGATGTGCAAAATCCTTACAAAGTTCAAGGAAATTCTGTATTAAAAACAAACAAACAAAAAAACCCCACTACCACCACAACAAAACTCCTGCACAGTATATGTCTAGACAGACAATAGGAAATACAGAAACTGCGATATGTTGGAAGTCCTTGGATTTGCAACTTCAGGCACCAAGTGCATCTGTCTACACAGCAGTCAGCTTCTGCTCCTGGGAACAGAGAGCCTATCTGGAAGACGTGAGCAGGCCTGAGCCTTCTGTTAGAGGGCACCTAGCAGAAGAAATTACTGTGCTTTATTCGCTGAGGTAATGATCAGAACAGTCTTTGAGGGATCGGGAGGCCTGTGCTCTGTGCTCTTCTCTACAGGTTTTCACAAAGCCTATGGGCTCGGCAGCAGGTTGGTGTGGAAAGAAGAGGAGGAATTGTGCTATAGAAAGGATCACATTGTTTTATAAGGGATTATATGAAGAAAATACAAGTGGGATCATGCCTCTGCAGACTTGCAATTAAGGCAGTCATCTTCAGGGAGGGAGTCCTGGTTTCCAGTCACTGCTTTTGTAAGAGAAATAACTCTGTTTCCTGGGTCCCGGCCAAAACCCAGCAATATGCCTCTCAGGGAGAGCTCTCATACTTGGGCTGAAACATCACATGCTCTCTGGTGTTTTGCAATATGCTTTGTTTCCTGTGCTCCTTCCTGAGAACACCCAACAGTGAGGTGGTTTGAGATCACTTCTGGGAAACAAGAAGAGTGGTTCTGAATAAGGAAGATGTCAAGGAAGGCGAAGTCTCCCAGATCCTGGCTGATGACCAATGGACAATCATAAAAAAAAAGGCCAGGGCGTTTTGAAGAAAGACTCCAGGCACAACTGTTGTTCAGAACGTTAGTCAAATGATGAACACTTCCAAATCATACCTTTCGGTTTTCAATAAGCAGTCTTAATGATCTCTACAGGACTCAGACAGGAGATTATCTGCTCAGGGTAGATTTATGAATATTTTCAGAAAAGAAATTTAGGGCCTGTGATATCAAACACTTGCATACCCAGTGCTGGGGAGGACTGACCAAGAATTTAAAATGTTTCTGCTTTGGACTCAAGAACCGAAAGTCTCAGTTTAAGCAGTTTTGTTTGTTTGGGTCCTTTTCTTGCACCAAGCTGGGGTATGCTCTTGCCTCTACATCTTTGTCACCTGCATGCACGGTGCTGCCATCTGCTGCAATTTCCTCATGAACCTTGTCATATTTGGTAGTACTCTGAAAAGCTTGGGTATAGGCAATAATTAGCTTTAATTTTAAGGTAAGCACCTATTTTTCATGATTATAGAAAATGTTTGAAGCAGGCTTGACTATTCTCCAGGGCTGAGTAGAAGACAGGTGGAACCTCAGAATAACATGAACATATCAATCCTGTGCTTTTTTCGGGGATGATTTGTTCTGTATCTGTTGTTTGGGATTAGAAAGGCTTTGTCCAAGAAAATGGTAGTTTATTTGAATGCATTCAGATACAGATGACAATATTGCCCACGTTCTTCATATTTTTTAATTTTCCATTCTTACAAAGCACAAGTACTTCGGTGAAACCCATAGCAGCACTTGTGTTAGAATGGGGTTGTGGTTTTCCTCCTTATCCCGCTCAGGTTTTTGTTCCTATATATGCAACATTCTGCACCTGCTTTGGATTAGGCCCAGCCACATCTATTACTTTGCAGTTTTGCTTTCCATCATGTTAACATTTACTTCTCTCTTTATAGCACTCTGTGCATTAAATACCCCAAAAAGCCTACTAATACTGAGTACTTGCAAATAGTAATTGTAATTTTAATAACAACCTTGGCAAGTTGCTTTTTATGTACTGTAAGAAAAATGAAAACTGTGTCCATTTTGCTTTTTAATATGAATGGTGCAGAACAAATAATAGTCCTTCCACTGCTTCCACATAATGGGAGCAGGAATAAGCTCCCAGGATCCTCTGAGAATCCCTTCTTGTGCACCATGGAGTTAACAGGAGATGAGGAGACAGCCAAAGGCTCAGTAGAAATGCAGAAATGAAATAGAAATGGAAATGCAAGAAAGATGAAAGATGAAGGTGGAGTGACTGTGAAAGCGAGTGAATCATAAGGGAGATCAGACAGGGCAGTGGAAGCCCTATTAAAACTTTAGAAATATCTCTGGTTAAAAGGCTTTGGCTGGCTTCTTTCTGCTGTTCTATCCAAGCCTGAATGGGGGCTTGAGTCCAGAACTGCTGCAGCTGTACAAACGATGGGCATGGGTGGGGGGTTTCAGGGGATGAGAAATAATAAAGTCGTTGCAGCTTGTACTATAATACAAGGCGCACCAGTAAAATATATCAGAAAAACACCTCACCTTGTAGGCAACTGTTATAGTCCCAGTAGAAGAGCTGGCAGCTGGTGATGCTTATCGTGGTAAGTTAGTATCTCTCAGCCAGTTGTTGCTGCCCCAGGGTTTCTGGGCTGGTTGTACAGCAAACTGCCAGGTAGGAGGAGGATTTTAGGCATCTCACTCTATCCTGTTGCGCCACAACTCTGCATGGCACTGCAGCAGGCTGGTGTCCATAGCCACAAAGCGGTTCGCAGCTGCCAGTGACTTCTGAGAAGAGCACCCCAGCACCCGCAGACCTGCTCTGCCGTGCCCCCGGGGACAGGGGGGCACCCGTGCCTCACACACAGGCACAAGGCTTCGCTTACCGACAGGCTGCAAGTGGCTTACCTGGGAGGCTGCAGAGGTTTGGCAGGAGCTGAGAGCTGTGTGGTCTGGCATGGGTTCTGCCGTGGGCCCAAGGCAAAGCAACTTGTGAGAGACGGAGCTCTGGGTGGGGAAATGGCAGTGGGCAGGGATCGTCCCTTGTCCCAGGCTGCCGGTCTGACTGCCCCCCGTCCATACCCAAGTGCCCCAGGAGAGGGGGAACTGGAAAAAGGTCTTACACAGACCTTTCCTGAGGGATGCTGGCAGGAAAAGTAGTTCTGGATTAGATCCATTTGCTCTTAACATAGTCAGTACCTAGTAAGAGCCAAACATCTGCCTGTCTTAATAATTTAAGCTTTGCAGAACAGAAGCTGGGTGAAATTCTGACCTTATGTATTACTGCTGTGTAAGTAATCCTCAGAAGTATTCTCAGTGTTGTTAACTGTTCGTAGATACCACAGGACATAGGAATAATTACTTTGTACTTTTGCAATAAAAACAAAGCAGAAAGTGTGTTCTGGATTGTAAATTTTGCATTAAAACATGATTTAAAAGCTTGGGGGAAGCTGGCGCTAATGGGAGGTTCAGACAGTCTCATTTAATTCAAGTGCAGTAGATGCAGATCTCCTATGTGCGGTATGTTAGTCCCCGTTACAAAAGGTAGAAATAATTTCCATAATGTGATGATAAATAAGCCAGAAACAATAGCTGGAGACATATGGATCAAAATAGAAAAGGCAAGTGGCAAGTTACAGCCCGGGGTAGTTAAACACAAGCAAGCAAACAAACAACAAAACAACAACAACAACAACAAAAAAAACAGACAACAACAACAACAACCAAATAAATGGTCCATGTTCAGAGTTCACATGCGAAGGAACACAAGGCTTGGGTAGATAGAAGTTGTGTGAAAGATATGATAACTTCCAGTGCTATTTGTGTTGTCAGTGAATTTGGCATATGCTGTACTTTTCAAAAGCTTCATAAACCTGTGCCTTTGATTTTTGAGGTGTTCATATTCACAGTGCTTTTTAATTGTGTCAACATTTACTATAACTGTGTATCCTTAATGGAAAACATATATATGATTGTTAGCTAGGAGGTGCTTTATAACATCTTTTTTTTCTTTTTCTTTTGCTTTCTTTTTCTTTTTTCTTTTTTTTAAAGAATGCTTTATAATAAAGTTGATGTCTGTCTGCATTGTTATATCCCGTTCAGAGCTCTTCCACAGAATCTGGTTTTAAAGAGTGGAATTCAGCAGTTGACTCGCAGGCACAAATAACCATGTAATTACTCTGCAATCACATAGTAATTAGCATGTACTATTCATATATTGCATAATTATATGCCCTACAGATTACATAGTAATTATATTTGTACCAAACATGTAATTCTATATGCTACATCACAGGAAAATAACTTGGAGAGTTCATAGTTAAGATTATAGATATATGTTAATATAATGCGGCATTTTCTGTAAAAGTGTTACAACCTGAAGAGAGGTTTGTATTTTCGGTATCATCTCTTCGGCATCTGGTTTAGCATAAACTGACAAGCAATGGTTGGCTGTTAATTTACAGGCAAATGCTGCATGATTATAATTTTGTAGCGTGTGGAGATAAGCAGAAATTTGCCATTTTCTGCCGATAAGCAGAAATTTGCCAGGAAGCTGGGTTTGGGAAAGATTGAGAGCGTGGATATTAAATACACAAATGCTAAATATAATAATGTAGTTACAACGTATCACTAGAGTGAAAAACAAATGTAATGCATTTTACTTATCCACTGGGTTCTTTCTGAACATCTAAGACGCATGGGGCAGTAGCAGGTAATATGTTTGTGCAATGCTAAGTGCGTGCTGGCATGCAAGGCACAGGCAGTTCAAGCAAACGCAGTAAGTCAGTGTGCCATGTCAGCCAAACTGCATCGTCTGTCCCTGCCATGAAAAAAATAGGAAGGGTTGGCTTGTGTCCTGGTCAGAGAATGAGGGGCGAAGTGGTAGGAGAACGGAGAGGAATGGCACTGAGTTATACAAAGGTCTTGGACTGAGTTTCTGGGAAAAGGTGGAAAATCTAGAAAATAAGCTTTTTTAAAGAGGTACTTGGAGCTTTAGATCTTTGTGGTGATGTGTTACTTTTGGCTGTCCCTCCTAAGTGGTTGCTGCAATGTTTTCAATATTTGCAAAATATCTTTTGTTCAGCTTGCAAATTCTGTAGCAGTGGGAAATGAATGCATTTTCTTGTATCTGTGATGTTGGCATTCCCATTATCCGAAGCAACTTCATAATTGTTCTTAATTGAATTTTGTACTCCAATGCCAGTTGCCATCATTTTCAAGCAAAGCATATGTTGGATTTTAATATCTGGATAATGTATTGCAAAATTAAATGTGTAATTACAGTCTTAACTTTTATCTGAGCTAATTTTTTTTTCCTATAGCTTCTCATAATGTGTGCATATGCCTGTGTGTGTGTAAGGGAGTGAGGCACTCTTGGTTTCAGAGTATTTATTTCACAGTGACTTGTTAATTCTGTGTCATCTACAAAGCTTATAAACTTCATAAAGCTTTCAGGGTTCAGGTGGTATCTCTAGATCTTACAGAAGTATCTAAGTCTGATCCTGGAGCTCACAGACCTTGTGGGTGGCCTCAGAGCCCTCTCAGTCATGGGGCTGCACCTGCTAGCTTTCTGTCTCTGTGGGCTCAAAAGCTGTAGTAACAGGCACCTGGCTTTTGCATTCAGCAGAGTACACAAATTACATTTAAATGTTGTTTCTTGGTGTAGACACCGAATGTCATTTTTACTGTTGAACAAAAATAAAAAAATATGTCAGAGTAACTGCTTTCCAAAACCAGAGTTCGGAGCCCACGGTCTAACTGTGCTCTTGTGCAACGGGCCAAATGTATCCCTTCCAATTTACCAGCAATTTTAATAGCATTTAAGTGTGGCCAAGTCTTTCCCAGTTTTCATCCTGCATGTCAGCTGCAAAGAAGATGAAGTACAGCCTGCCTGGTGTAGTCGTCATTTATTTGCCAGCGCTTTGATCGTAACGCATGCCTGTGCTCTTGTTCACTTGTTAAGCCATTACCGTAAGAAACATAAGGACTGGTTACGGTTTCTGGCACTGAAAGTTTTGTATGTAACGAGTATATTATCAGGATCTCATTAACAGAATGAAATAAACGCAAACATCAAAACACAATATAAATGTGACACGTTTCTTACTGCTGTTGTGTTGTTTTTTCTAGTGGAGCCAGTACTTTCAAAGGGGAACAATTGCTTGGATGCAGCAAAAGCTTGTAACCTAAATGATACCTGCAAGAGGTTCAGATCTGCTTACATAACCCCCTGCACCAGCAGCACGTCTAATGAAATCTGTAACAAGCGGAAGTGTCATAAGGCCCTCCGGCTATTTTTTGACAAAGTTCCCCCAAAGCACAGCTATGGGATGCTCTTCTGCTCCTGTCGAGACGTAGCCTGTACAGAGAGGAGACGGCAGACTATTGTTCCTGTGTGTTCATATGAGGACAGGGAGAAACCAAACTGCCTGAATTTACAAGAATCCTGCAAGAAGAATTACATCTGCAGGTAAGATAGCACACGGCAGGGGAGTGATTAATGAGGTTCTAGAGAGAACTTTTTGGTACTGCTGGATTTGCCAGGACTGGGGGTCAGAATATCCACTAGGATGAGTCAAGGGAATAGGATGAGTCAGGGAAAGCAGCGAAAGCCTCTGACATCCTGAACAGAATAACAAAAGCCTGCATCTGTTTAAGTGCGTGCCTTCTCCAGAACTGTTCACAGCTAGTCCCTCGCATTAGGGAAGAATTTTTAAATCCCGGGTTTAATTTTAACACAATTCTATTGGAATAATTTTTATGAGGTGTCTCTATGAAATGATGTCTGAAAGTTATTTTATGTCCCACTAGTGATCAGGTGAAAACAGAATTATTCTTTGTAATGGGGTTGGTTGTCATTGCAGTATAGAGAGTGAGCACTAACAACAGCGGATGCAAGCCACATGGTGGACTTCATATATAGTCACAATAAACAGACTACTTGCAGACTTCTGCTTCATGGAAAGAAAAGGAGTCCACATTTGTGGACTGGATCCCACGGTCTCGTTAGAGCTGTTTTAGGTTTGGAATTGTTTTATCTCCCCTCCCCTGACAAAAGTGGCAGGCTGATGTAACTGGAGGGTCTTAGATTCAGTGACCTGATTCCTGGTCTCTTCCCTCTGTGTGTTCGGCACAGCCAGGCAGCACGGGGCGCTGCTTCGCATGACAAACTGGGTCCTTCTGCTTTTATTAAGTTTCCTGCAGGTTGTCACACGATGCTTATTCGGTGCCATACAGGACTTCCTCTGCCCATAGAAAATGCTTTAATCCTGCTTACCTTTGTGTATGTTTATATAAGAATGCTGTTGTGCTAATGTTGTGTTTATGAAGTTAAGCCCAAGAACTAACTAATGCTCATTTTGAACTTGTAAATTCCCTGTAGATTAACAAAATTTGTGAATAACAAGTAAGGAAATAAACACTATTGTAAAATGTCAAGGACACTGAAGATATGTATATATATGTCTCGCTAAGTACATACACGTGCCTGGTAAAATACTTTGAAGTCCAGATATGAGATCTCCATTGCTGATGTTAAACTTGTAGCCATAGCATCTCGCACATAACCGAGGCATTGGCAGCTGAAGAGGCAGCAGCACTGCGCCCTCCATGGCTGGGGGAAGTCAGGAGCCACTTTCCTTCGGCCACAAACTAGAGCAGCTTTAAGTGAGGGCAAGGTTTTCATTGCAGTTCAGCGAGTTACAGCATCTTCAGTGTACTTTCTGCCAAAATTTCAGTGTGTTACAGTGCCAGGGAAGTGGGGGAGAGGATTTTATAGGTAAACTTCTTCCTTTTATTCAGGCTGTAGTGCTCAGGAATTACTTAGTTAGATTAATGCCATTACTTCTCTTATGACTGTGTTTTCCTTTGGTCAGCTTTGATCTAATGTTATCCCAGCAGCTAAGTTTTTAATGGCATTTTGTTTAATCTGACCTCATAGGCCTGGTGTTCTGCTTTCTCCGTTCCAGCACTGCAGAACAGAGCTTTGGAATAGAACGGAGCTTGGCTGCTCCTGTTGCCCAAGGCTGCAGCCGACACCAGGGTGAAAATGAATTTCTTTACAGGTTCTTCCCCTGACTTCCTTTTTTTAAAACTCCAAATTAAAAGGTTTGGAATATTTCATGTCTTGGTGAGTCCTAGCTGTCAGGAGCAGGGCAGTGCTAGTGAGAGGGAACAGGCAGGCAGATGTCTGCAGGGTCAGAGCATGGTCAACAAAGTGCAGCGCTTGGTCCTGCACCTGGGGGTGCAGCAATGTCACGGGTTGCTGATGGCTGTCCCATGTCGATGCTAATGCCTCCTGGGCTGTCTAAACCACTAGCGTGTTTAGTACCTTCCCTCTTTCCTGTCCCAGGGGGGAGAAAGCAGCAGAGCTGTTCCAGTCTATCCATAATGTAGCGAAAGGCATTTTGTCTCTGAATTGTTGTGCACTTAGAGGGAGGGATATGGTGTAGCTTGTTCCCTGAGATCTGCTGAAAGACAGGGACTTGGGCAAGGGAAGAAAGAAGGGGAAGAAGAGATGACATCTCCTCCCTGCTATTAAAAGTATCGACATTGATAAATATCAGTCTACATAAATCCAGGCATGCTTAGAATAATTAAAAGCAGTAGTCACAAGACATATAATTCTAACTCTGAAAACTTGTATTTCATTTTGAAATCAGAACAAGTATCTAAATGAGAGAAAAAAATGAGACTATGTTCTGACCTCTGTGAAACCGTCATTTAGAAACTATTATTTGCATGCCCGTTACATTCAATAGAGTTTCTTCATAATGCCAGGCAAAACAAAGGGGACAAGTTCTAAGGGTTTCTTAGGATTTTTAAAGGATTTCTGGAAGTAAATGTTTTCCAAATGCTGCTCACACAGAAATGCAAGATTTGAATCTGCCCCTACTCCATATAAAATATCACTTGGGCCTATGCCCAAGTATGTATTTAAACAGCCTGTTCTGGATGCTCTTTAAAAGGTTTGTCTCAGATGCATGTATCACTGATCTGTTTTTTAAACAGAATTAAGAGCAGAGAAGCAATTCAGCTAAATGGCAGATGCCCCTAACTGAGATGGCAGGACACTTTTTATTTATTTATTTTTTCTTTTTTATTCATTCATCCATCAGTTACAAACTGTTGATTAAGGGATCAGAAATGTCAGGAAATGCACGTAAGCTCTGACTTAGGTAAACAGTCCTAGTTTTGCAACTTCATCAGAATATTGAATGGTTCATGGTTCATTTTCATTATCATTTTTCTGCTGCCCCTCTTTGCATCCCAGTCCATATGCCACTCTGATTGGAGGCTCTCAGGCATGCCTGTCAATTCTAACTAAAAAGAAAGAAAGGAAAAAAAAAAAAGCATTAGAATTCTTTTTCATTATGAACATAAACAAAACTTCTAAGGAAGATCATTGTACTGTCAAAAACTTTCACCAGTTGTCCTGGAATATCTCAGACCTCTGAGAAAACTCCTCTTCTGATTACTTCAGCCACAAATTAAACCTCAGAACGTTGACTGGCATGCTTTAGAAATACCATTCTGCTGTAAAGGCAGGACAGTGTGCTTCATTTTTGTCAGTATCAGGTTTGACAGTATTTCAAAATACTGTTTTCATTGAGTAATGAAAGTGTGAGACATTAGTTTGGTCTTTTTAATAATTGGCGTTTTGAATTTGCATACTTCTGTTTTCTGAATGTGTTCATCAGTCACTGAGCAGAATGATAATGATGCAGATATATTACTTATTAACAGAACAGAAAAATAGAACAGTATCAATACAGCCGTGTGCTGTAAAGATCTGAAAAGGAAGATAAAATATATTTTTAAAGACTTTTTAGATTTTTTTTTCTTAATTAAGAATCTAGTAATAGAATGCAACTTTCTTGTCCTCCACAATTGCTGTACTCAAAACGGTGAAATAGCAAGAAGGTTCTTGCCTAATGTCAGAACACAAACACAAGATATTTTTGGCACTCTATAGTCAGAGATCCAAATCTATAAATGTGCTTTCATTGGCATTCATTGGCATGTTCTTACCCCTTGTACAATCGTTTGGGGATACTGCTGTCAACTATTTCTAGTCACTTGTTTACTCTTAATTTTGGTGCAAGAACACATTCAACTCTGTGTGAAAGATATTAAATTCTGTGTACGGTTATAAGGACCTTGCATAAAGACATGCAAACATTTTTATCAGTGCGTAAAATAGCTCCTTCACAGCGAGAGCTAGAACAAAAGCTCAGCTGCTTGCTGTGTTTCCTGCAAACACAAGAAACTTGCCAGGAAATTAATTTTCCTTCTTTATATTCTGTTGAAATTTCTTATGATGATTTCCCGTGAAAAGGGAGCCACTGTATCTGTGCTTGTTTACTGTAAGTGGTGTGTGAGTGCTTCATGCCAGCACCTGGCTGGACAAGTGGCTTCTTTGCGCGGGACCTGTGGGCTGCTCCTTACCAGGTATGTTACGGGCTGCAGGCTGCACGCCCTCGTGGGTAAGGTTTGCCTGAGGAGGGGTGGATGAAGACTGTAAGCAAGTTTGTGATGAGATGCTGGAAGTGTGCAGCCAGCTGTCTGTGTCCTGCTACAGAAGAGGGGAGTGCAGCCTCTTGTACTAGGAGGAAGGCTTTGGCATTAGCAAGTACCAGGGAGGAGGGCACTCGAGGGATGTGTGGGGGAGAGAGAAGAGGTGGAGGAGAAACAGGGCTTTTACCTCAATTCTTCTATTCCTTAGGGTTCTCTTTCATTTTTCCTGCTTCCTCCCTTGCTTTATCCTCACACCTCTTCCCCTTGCTTAGTCCCCTTTCATCTCCTCTTCCCAGATCTCCCAGTCATTACCTGACTCTCACTGCCTCTCTGCCACATTTGAATCCTCTCCGTTACAGCCTCTTACAGCCCCTCCTCACCGCTCTCCTGCACGCGGCTCTTTTCCTCCCTCAATATCTTGCCCACAGTCCAGTGATCATCTGTAATTCAGAAAATGAGAGGGAAAACATAGGTGCCTGCTCCCTCCCAGAGCCCGTAGCTTATACCAGTTACAGCTCAGTGGCCAGCTGCTGAGCTGCGCTGCCTGGCTCTATGTGGCTGCCCACTGGGTGTTGTCACGAAGGACAGGGTGGCAGGGTACAGTTCTGTGTAACAGAGCTGGATTTGTGTCCCTCCGGGGTATTTATATCAGTTGGGCACTTGAAGCTGTCTGGCAGCTCCTTGAGATTGCTGTTTTGCTGTGGGTATGCAAAACCAGGACAGCAACATAGTTTTCATAATGCTGTTAAGGACATTAGAACAGGGATGCTCTTGATATCAAGAGACGTGCAGGCTGTGTCTATATTTTGTGTTTGGAGGCAGAGTCAGGGAGTGGGCGAGAAACTTCGTGTGCTGCCTGACTCACCCTGCGCTGGATGCGGGATGTCTGCAGGGGAACAGGGTTAGCCTGGGCTCGGGCTACCTGCAGGGCTCCGTGCTCTCTGCTTTTGGCCTCGGGGCTTGGCCAGGGGAGGCCAAGCCCCCCTGCCTGGACCACAGGGCCAGTGAGGGAGGAAAAAATGGAAAAACTGTCTTTTAATGAAGGAATTGATAGTGAGGAATGATCACAATTCAAAAAATTTGGATGGTGGGGTCTGGGGAGAGGTGGGACAAGCTGGTGTGCTTGGAGCATGATGGTGTAGTGAAGTTTGGGGTCTTGGGGGAATTGCTAGCCTGGAAAAAAAATGCAAACTCTGCAAAATAAGCAAAAACCTTTCAAGTCAAGGAAAAATAAAGTAGAAAATGCTGCAATATCAAATTACTTGCTTCCTTTTGAGCCCTTTACATGATTCATTACATTGATGTCTTTCGTTAGCAGAGTAAAACATAGTATTACTCTCCCCTCCCCCAGCACATTTAAAATTTCTCTCCTCTGAACAAAACTCAGAAGGAATCAAGCAGTCCCTCCTGAAAACATATCCATAAATCCCTAAGGAATCTAAAAATCAGAACAACCAGAAAACCAAGTGCTTTGTCCCTGTTAAAGTGTAGATCTCATTCTGGAGTGCCAAGATCTGCTTGGCCAGTCCTCATTTATACTCCCTCTGTTCTGCTTAAGAGGGTCTTGAAGATTAAAAGCGTGCTGGATGATTGACGTTTTGTTGAGCAGTGAAAGAAGCAAAGACGCGAGCAAGGATATAGTAATTAGAAAAATGTCTCAGTTGTATTCCTGCACCAAACTTTCACATCACTTTGTGCTTTAACAGTGAGGAGATCCGCAAGCACAGGGGTTTTTATGCTCTAAGAAGCAGTAACCAGACAGTATCTTCACACTGAGGTCCTTTGGCAGGCAAGCTTAAAACTCTCCAAGCAGCATTTCTGCAGCCAGCTAGTGCCTCCACTCATTCCTGAAACCCAGGAATGTAACCATGAAAAGGTAGTGTAATTCTTTTATGCCCATTGTCTGTAAAACAGAAGCTAAGCATTGTCAGAGCTCTTTGGTTCAGCTGTTTTATGTTTTGCATGGTGTAGCTTTGGCAGTATCCTCATGTTGCTGAAGTCCTGCTGTTCCTCCCTGAGTATTTTTTAAGGATAAGAGCTAACTGTGGTGCTGAATATCCATTCGACCCTTTCTGCAGAGTTGCAAGAGTGAAAGAAGGAATAAAATATTTATGATTGTTAGAAAAAATCATAAAATTGGATGCAAATTATTAGACTTTTGTGGGCCGTACTTAGATACCTGATCTTCCAGGTCAGTCCATCGCTAGCCAAAACAATGCAATGATTTAAAGTACTCACAGCCACCAGTAAACTTCAGCCCTAAGAACTTGGGGTATTTGTATCGTCCAGGCATGGTCCTTCCTCTCTGTGTATCATTGTATCTGAAAAACCTTGTTCTCTAGGTGAGAAAGGAAAATTGCCTGTATAATATTATAAAAAACAAGAGTACAGATTAGAAATATGAGCCAGAAAGGGGGTTACGGCAGTGGGAGTTCAGCCCATTTTGTTTGTTCCTTTATCGCGCAGGACAGCTGAAAACTACATTTGTTAATGAAGCAGTTTCACACATGTTTAGTCAAAATTTTTGAAAGCCAGGAAAGTTAGATTTGACATTAAACTTTAATAGAATCTAAATTTGGAACTGCTCATGTTCTTACGGTTAAGCAAGCTCTTAATTGCTTTGCTGGATGGGGTTCCAGTAAGACTACTGTTACCACTGATTTGTTGAATTGTTAATTGAGAGATTTTTTGTAGAGAACAGAAGTTCAGCATCCACTGGTTTGCACGAATAGTTTCCACTCACTAATCAGTTAAATCTGTTGAAGAGAACATTTTTGATCCCCTTTAATATACTCTCAGTCACATTTGGCTAATCTGCTGTTTCTGAGGCAAAGGAGATACATATCACACAATAGCATTTTCTTTCATAAATCAAAATCTTTCCCCGTTTACCTCAAACCACATATATACTAAAGGCAAGAAACCACTATATGTTTAATGTGAATAACAGAGGTATTATATCGAGTCCATTTCCAGTGTACTTCCTCTGAGATCAGTGACTTCAGTGGATTTATTCCAGGGATGAATTCGGCTATTCCTGTTCTGTGTAGGTGAATCTTCAGGCAGTACTAATTAAAAGAATGTCAACTGATTTTGCCATTCCGTTATGCTGGACTTTGTAAAGGTTATTTATATCAGTCTACATCAGGCCCTAGTGAGAGAATATTTCTGGTGGCAGTTCATCCATTAAAATAGCTGCAAGATAATATAAGCACTAGAACTAAAAATAAAACTTTGTTTCTCAACAGAACAAGTGACAGCCACATGCATACTTTCAAATTTTAGCATTTTAATGTTTCCTGAATAGAAATTGCATTGCTTTCATTATGTTTGAAGCACTACCATGCTACTGATGGAGTAACCACTGTTAAGTGGAAAGCCATGTGTAAATGTACCAATGTCTGAAAGGACTTCTCAGCACAAAAGGTAGTTGTTTCATACGCTTTGATTATTTCCTGGCTTTAAAGCAAGCAGCACAGGGAAAGTTTTCTGTTATGTGTTTACTGTTGAATATGGATTTTCTGTGTGAGATGAATGTGACCCTTGCCAAAGATTATTAATAGATGCCCTTACATTCACATATTTGTGCTTACGGTATATTTGTTCAAACACATGCTAAAAACCTTAAAAATAAGCTTTTATATTATAAAGCCTGTATGAGTTAGACGTCTGTTACATTAAATCTTGCCTGTATTATCTGAATATTTAGTTCATTTTCTCTTGCTCCAATTCAAGCACAAACTACTGTGGCTGTCCTGTCAGTTACGATGCTCCCTCTTCTAATTAGGCCTTGTGAAATGCTGGAGATATGTCTCAGTAACTGGTCATCATGCAGCACTGCAAAACATTCCTCAGAATGGACAGTGTCTTTCAGATGAACTTCTGTAATCAGCTAGATGTATCACAGGCTGTCAGCTCTCTTAGCTGCTGTGGCCATGTTCAGTTTTTTTGACAGTGGAGATTAAAAAAAGAAACAACAAACCTCCTAGACTGTCCATGTCATCTTTAACTGGTAAAAGTGATTTATTTTCCAATCCTATTCTGTAAATCGGTGCTTTTCTTAGCATGGAACATCCATGTATCTTCTAAAACCAAGTAAAACATGTTGAATAAGATCAATGCTATACTGGTTTGCTGGTGCCAGAATGTGGGGACTTTCTGTTTGATGGGGATGTATTGTGCATGACACAAAAAGCTTCTCAACAAAAGACACTCTAATCTGCTTTTATCTGCTGTGGTTCTGACTTGAAATTTGTTGTCTGACTCCTGAAATCAGAACAGCTTTTAGCATAGCTTCAGGATGAGTTTCAGCTATGTTGGATGCCCGCCCTGCACAATCAAGTGCAAGGATGCACTGGGCACCCATTCTCCTTTAGTCAGGAGAGACTGGGAGGGGGCGAGTGGATGCAGAGCTATTCTGTTCAGGGATGCCACCGCTGGGATGTTGGAATGCAGAGAGAATCCCTACATAACCTTAGGAAACCTGATGATCCAGTGCATCATATTTTTGCCAACAGGAACTTCTCTGGTAAACAGAGAACCGAGATGCTTGTATAGATGCTTGCTTTGGATTGTTTTCTGTCTCTAGATGCCAATTTTGTTTCATGCTTGAGCCAGCAATATTATATTATAGTTTATTCAAGTGGTTAAACAGAATATTATTGTCATAGATGTTTTTCTCAGGTACTCAGAACCACATCCTATCAGCGTGCACTCATGATATAGTTGTTAATAAACACCTAAGCATCCAGTGGCACACTCAAGGACTTGCTGTGGCACTAATTTCTTTGGCTTGCTCTTTGAGCGTGACAATGATTTTCTTAGGTTTCCAGTCTGTAATTCAAACACTCCTGTCTGCCCAACTAATGAAGTGAGAACTCTATCCCTAATGGACTAGTTCTTTCCTGAGTAACATGCTATCAAGAGACACTCTGGGGCTTGGACATCTTTAAACATGACAGTCATTTATATTTAGAAGCTTAAAATTAAACAGCGTAAAGGAAATGAAATAAAATATACAATCTCTTGGTACTCTGAAAGTAGCTAGTGGATTTGTTCATGTTATTGGAGAGCTTTGTTACAGATAGACTAAATAGAAATCTTACCAGCATCCCCTGATAGAAATCATGTATTGACAGTTCAGCCTATCAGTTTGTAGAAGATGCTCAGAGAAGTGTTTTCTTTGCAGTTGAGAAGACAGAAACACATTATGCATGCTTAAAGTCAATGCAAGGAAACAGAGCCCCACAAAACATATTTAATATAGGTTTGATTTCCTGTGGAATGCTTTCCAGATGTTCTCTCAAACAGGCCTCTAAAATATGGTCTGAGGTAATTTTTTTTTTTTTTCCAAGCAGAAAAAGAAAATTCTGTTTTGTGTCACTGCGTCAGAAAATCACTGTTCTAATTCTTTATTGCATTACTTTGTTCTCAGGATTTGCACCATATTTTTCAAAATTGGTTTTACTACACAAAAGGTCAGTAGTATAAAAATATTTATACTCCCCAATTGCAAATAAATCATACTTATTTAGGACCACATTTGAGCTTAGCAGTTTTCCTGAAATCCAAAGGAAACCTAATACATTAGAATAAAATTACTCCAACACATGACCTTGAGTTACTTAGAGGCTTTAACTAACACTGGTAAATTATGAGATTAGTGTTTTGGTAAGGTCTTTTGATTCGCTGTAGAAGACTTGTAAAAAGATCTAACAGGTCCCAGGCAGATTACCTGAGCAATGGGAAGAGATAGCACTAAAGGCAAATGGTATGTGACTTACTTTATTATGCGTTGTATAAGATACAATAATAGACACCGGGCGCAGAGTATGTTTATTTTAGGCCATTTTTTAATCAGAAAAAAATGAGTTGTTAGAAAAATAGAGAGAATACATTTCTATTGTTGATTTTAAAATGTAAATACGCATAGCTGGAAGTGTTCTTAATTTTACGTGACTGGCTTTCTAGTAGCTCTCCGCTAACTGGGATATTAAATGTCCTGTAAGCAGAAAGCCTGGATAAGGCAGGTGGCATCAGGCAAGGTGGGGAGCACGGTGCAGTCGGCCAGCAATGCAGAAGCCTGCGGGGGCGACGCACGGGTGCTCATCCGGAGCAGGAAGCCTTGGTGGGCTGCCGTGGTGCCTGGAGCCAACGCTCGTGAAGCCGAGAGGCCTCGGGATGAATCTTGTGTGGTCTCTGCTCTTTGTTTCTGTAGCCAGTCACTCCACAACCCGAATAGGCTGCCTGTTTGAGGAGTGTCTGTATTTTACTTCCAATTGAGGAGTGTCTGTATTTTACTTCCAGATAAACAACACAATTTTTAAAGATAAATCAAATCTGGAATCAAATATTGGCATGGGCTTAGGCTGCAAGTCATTTAAAATAACAAAACAGAAGCAAAAACAGATAAAACCCAGCTTCTTCCAGCTAGTAGCTGATGTTTGGGATCAAAGATCCCACAGTGGTTTCTGCAATGATTTTCACAGAGGATTTGGATCGGCTCACATGAGAGAAACTGCTTTTGGTAATCAGGTCTTGGGAGCCAAGTGGTCCGCTGTTTTAATCTTCGTATTTTTTTACCCCTCAAAAAGAAGTAAAAATTTTCAAAAATGCCATTTTTACTTCAAAAAGGGTGTGAATGCTGAGGTGTGTGTCAGGGCTCAGTGAGGGCTGGGGGCTCTGTGGGGGCCCCTGGGATGATCAGGCCAGGAGCTCGCAGGCCGGGCTCAGCCCATTGCCATAGCCAGGGGCAGCCCCAGGCGTCAGGCACCATTTTGGGGACAGGGACTGGCCAAGGACCAGTGGCCCTGCTCAGTGTGGCCCTCAGGCAGGGCAGGGCTGTGGGGGACTGGGGGACAGCACCCTACAGCATTACTGGGGCTGGGACTGACAGCCTGGGGAAGCTGAAGGGGGCCATGGGCAGGTGGGGGAGCCCTGGGAGCGGGTAGGGACGTTAGTGCCCTCCGGGCACTGATACGGTCACTGTTTGAGGAGTACAACAGCCAAAGAAAGCCCAACATGTTTCTGCTGAGAGAAATTAAAGTTCCTGTTTAATAAATATATGTAAAAATGCCCACTTAAATAATTGAAAATGGCGAAAATTCGTAGTTGCTTACAGGTTCTCAGTAGCTTGTGTCCATAACTAAGGAGATATGACATGTGCTAGTATTGCACATTTCTAGTGCATTTAACGAAAAACAGTCTTCAAAGATGGGTCGACTCTAAATTACTAGGTGCAGGGAGGATCATTTCTCTAGTGACAGAGCTGCTTTGAGGTTTTTTTCGGTTCACTGTTTGATAGAGTTTCTTATGTAGGCTTTGCCTTGTTTTCTCGCTGCCCACTCACTACGTGTTTATGAAACAAAGAGAAAATGAAAAGCTCCTCCACCAAAGAACCTGTTAGTTTGGACACACATCAAGCCCTCTTGCCAATATTGCATCCCAGAAGACAGACTTAGCACCACCCCAGCTATACAGGAGCTATTTGTAGCTATGGAGCAAGATGCTACATTTGACCCCCACAAAAGAGGAACAAGTATTTTGGCTTTATTTTTTTTTTTTTCTTGTAATGTTGTCATTTATCACTCTGACACATATTCATTGATTTAGTCTGAAATTTCTCAGTGTCAGATTTATATTTCTTTTCTCTTCTGAATATTGATGCAACACTTCCCTTACGTGACAGCACTGCGTCTGCCAAATGGTGTCTAGACGCTAGAGCAGCTTTAACTAATTAGTGTAGTCACTCCAGTCACTCAGCTTTGGCATTTACGAACCCTTTATGGTACGGTTGTTGAGCCATAAATAGATGCCTAAACACAAGCAGCAATGTAAAGAGAGGCAGTAGAGAGCATGTTCAGACTTCACCCAGCGTCACTGAGGTGAACACAGGACAGCAGCCCTAGCTGCCCATGTTCATAACCAGGGTAAGAAGTTGTAACCACTCACATAGGCATGGCAGTATACGTGAATGCAGTCAGTAGAAGATTCAGATTTAGTGTCCTTCTCAGGCTGAAGATCACCACTGCAAAGGGAAACGGAAGAGAGAAGATTTCTCTCTAGTGCCCCTGCCTACAAGCAGTTGAAGATTCATGGAGCCAGAAGAACAGAAGTAAGGGAAATCAACACTTGATAGCCCAGCAATAGGGGTAACTTTTGGAAAGGTACATCTTGTTCATAAAGCTGATTTCCAGCAGGCCATGTTTTACAGTGCATCCAAACTGAAAATGCAGCTGTAGGAATTATCTGCAACTTCACTGTTTGGACTATACCTTCAAATATTGCATCCTGCATTTCTGTGCAGCCAGTGCTGAAGTTGAGTTGGTGAACTTTAAAGAGGGAGAATGGATAAGTAACACAGATAATTTCAGAGCATTAAACAACTTCTACAAAACCTTGAAAATAAATTTAGTGAAAACCTAATCAATGTTGCCCATGCAACAAGTTGTGCTAATATAAAATTAAATTGTCTCAAAAATTACAAGCAGATTAAACACAATACTGCTATTAAAAAACCTTATTTGTAAGCAAATTTTGAATTTTGATTTGCCCTGCTGAGTATTTGAAGATCTAGTATCGTAAGGTAAACAAATTATATTTGTTTTCTTTGTATTCTTAACTTTTACAAATTATTTTACTGGTGCTAACACAAAGCATTAGAGTATAGGAGGTTTGGATTTTTTTTCTCTTCTTCACAGAAAGACTGTTGTTTGATCAGATTTTCTTTGAATTTGCCAGTAGGATTATTCTTATTTTTTCAGTTAGTGCTATACAAAAAATTTAAAGTAAGCTTTCCAGAAGATCTACAATGTACTTTGGGGAGATTTTCCAGGGCTAAGCTAGAACTCATTTAATTTTGTTTGTGTTTTTGTTTGTTTGTTCATTTGTTTCTCTACAAAGAGAAGATCTTTTTCTTCCTAGGAAGAAGATTTCTGGGTGGTGCTCTTCAGTTTCTTTTATTTTTACTTTTATTTCTTATGCAAGGGAAAGAATCATTAATGCTGCTGAACACAAAGGATTTGTGATTCTTACATGGAGAAAGAAATGAATAGTTCCTGCTTTGTGTTATGCACAATGTAAAAACTGTCTGGTTTTGTATCCAGCCACCTAGTAAATAGATACACGTATGTACATTGCACATATAAAACCATGGGCACGCATGGTGCAAGCACTGTTTGTCCTCTAGATACCCAACTGTTCAACTGTGGGTTAGACACTTAGCCACAAGTTGCTAACCTCAAGTTTCCTGCTGAAGAACCACAAAGTTAGTACAATATGCATTTTTTAAAATAGACTGCTATCATCTGATTGCTTATCAAGCATGCCTGAAAGGATTGTCTCTTTTACCCAAACTCTTCTTAATAATCATGTGCAATAATTTAGTATAAATCATACTGTTTCTAATTAAGCTCATTCGTCTCTCTGTAGATAAACAGCAGTACCACTGTTTTGCTATTGCTGACGAGGATGTTTTGGTTTGTGTGGAAAATCGGGGGCTAGATCGTCAGTGAGCATCAGTGAGCAGGTCTTCACTGAGCACGGCGGAGTTATTTGATGGCAGGTGGACACTTGTCTCTGTTTTTATTTGCCGGTCTTAATTTTATATCCTGTGGAAGTTTATCCACATGACTGACAGCTCAGGAGGGAGTAAGAACTTTGGTAGTATGAAGTTTGGGTAACTCAGAGGGGACATGTATGACTATGTCCAGCAATGCTTGGACCAGAGCTATTTAAACTATATTTGGCTTATAAAAATGTAAATGTGCAACATTGTTAGATTGTTACCTTCTGCAACCACAAAAAACCTTCAGAAATTAACATAGAAATCAGGCTGTACGCAAAGGGATCAGCAGAGCAATTTTAGTTTCCTTCTGTGTTTACTACAACAAATAAATTATTCAAGCAGACAAGGTAGTAAATGGTTGGTTTTATTCCATAGTTATCAGTACTTACATTCAGAGAAAAGGAGTGTATATTTCTGGACCAATGCACATAATAATCTACGGGAGAACTGTACAATTAAGAATGATGAAATGATTGTTATTAGTAGGATTTATAGGAACCTTAGAAACTGTCAACGATCTTTGTTCCCAATTGCCCAGAAAGCTGGATCTTTGGATTATTGTCTTAATTATCGACTAAGAAGGAGTCAACACAGTGACACAGGATTTCCTTGCCCAAATTCTCTTCATGGTGCTATTTAACTCTTTCCATCCCTTGTAATGTGTCTTCTCAGCTTGTGCCCTGGCAGGTACACCAGAAAAACAGAGATTCTGTGGAAATCTAGAATGTATACATATAGGGCATCTTGAAGGATATGCAGAGAGCTTGACTTTCTCAAGCTGTTAAAGGTAACTGGGTACAAATGTCCATCGCAAGGTTAAATGGTTAAATACGTGAAGGGAGGGAGTGGAAACCTGACAGTTGACTGTGGTTTGAAGGCAATCATGGATTTGCTGGTGTCGGTACAGTTATGGATGGAACTAAAAAGAGGTCATGAGAATAGCTCAGATAAATTCAGGTGTGGTTTGCATACAATCTATTTATAGGATGCTTTTTCAAACTAAGCCTGTGAACCTTTTGAAGTTTGCCCATCACTATTTTCATGCCAATTAATGATGTACATCCATTCCCATTCTGAGATAGGAAAAGCAATAAAGCAAACAAAGATAATTAGTCTCTGGAGCATGCCCACAAATAAAATCTGTGCAAATCACTTGTTTCTGCTAACTTTTGTGGTTTTGTTGCAAAAGTAAAAAAGAACATTTCTATTGCAAATCTGCATAATGCTAGAGCAGAGATGGAAATACATCTATGACAGCATCCTGATTTTGAAAGGGCTTTGCAAGGATTAAACATCTTATTCTGAAAACCACTCTGAGTTGTTATAAGCAAGAGAACGCTTTCATTCCCTTTTCACGGAGGAACAGAGAAGCAGGAAGGTTAAACTATTTTGCTCATGGAGTCAAAGGTCTAAATGGCACTTCATAAATAAACAAAAATCACTGCACCAAGAGGCTTACAAGTCCAACTGAAAACACATTCACAGCTGAGGAGAGAAGGTTTAAGATGGGCAGGAGATAGACTGCAGGATGTGGACCTTGACTCAGCTCAGTGAAGCCTCTCAAATTTTACAGACCTGGATGGGAGCATTACATGGCCTTTAAAGTGCAAATTAACAGAACAGCTTCTAGCTGCTAGGAACTCTCTTCTTGGTTTCCAAAGTCATAATAACCTGTTAATTGACGTAGAGCTTTAGCCCTAGTCTTGAAGCACTTTCCAGAGGTGAGCAGTATTCTTCCCCTCTTTGAAATTGGGTAATTGAGGTATGCAGAGATAAAAAATCAGTAGCAGAAGTGGATGCAGAGCACACATTCACTACTTCTGAGCTCCATGCTGTAAACTTTCGATAAATGCACATTTTACAAGAACAGATAGACTCTCAGTACCATTGCTCCAGGGGTGTGTAGATCATGCCATCTGGATCTGCCCAGTTCAGCCAGTTGGCTCTGCGGGCAAGTGCAGAGCAGGGGTAAACCCATTCCCTGGAAATTCAGGGCCGAGCTAAAGTAGATCCTGCCTCAAGTTATGGAGTAAGGGGGCTCAGGGAGCACAAACACAGAGTTTTGTGTAATGAGTAAACTAGCAGAAACTGTGTTATGTTCCTATAGAATTAACAGATTCCAGAGTTCAGATCCAGGCAAAATGACCACTCGTGATAAAATGTCTCTTTTTTTTTTTTTTTTTTTTTTTGGCATGAAAATGCAGAGCATTTCTTTTAGCAGAGGGCGTGCATGACCCTGTCATTTTGTCCCTTTTTTCTGTTTTCTTATACTTTTTTTGTTCTGGTTTCAGAAATGGAATCTGGAAAGAGACCCTCATCAATTGAAATGTGTCTAATGTATATTGAAGTTAAAAATACTAAGTGCTGTTGAAAAATAAAAAGACAGTAAAACGTAAGAATGCCTACAGGCTTGATTTTTAAAGATACGCCTTTTTTCATGTTGCAGATCTCGCCTTGCAGATTTTTTCACAAACTGCCAGCCTGAGTCACGGTCTGTTAGTAGCTGTCTGAAGGAGAACTACGCTGACTGCCTCCTCGCTTACTCGGGGCTTATTGGTAAGAATGCAGGGAGGGGTTGGGGCTTGCTTGATCAAAAAAAAACAAAACAAAACAAAAAACACAACAACACCCAAACAATATTTTGAAGACCCTCATGAAATAAAAACAGTGGAACACTGTACTGCATGGTCCTAGGCAAAATTCTCAGCTGTGTTGGCGTTCTTTTACTTTACAGAGATTCCTGAGGTAAATTTGTACATTGCAAGGAAATTAAGGACAGAGGATATAGAGAAAAATGTGTTTGAAATAAATATAAATTAAGCTTACAAAGTATAACTTATTAAGGTGGTTGACTTTTGGACAGGACCATGAAGTAAGAAGCTAAAAAGAACAAATAAAGCTGCAACTTGGTTAGTTTTGCAGCTGTCATCACAAGGTGGATTAAAATATTTCTTGTTCTTTAGGGAAAGTTTGGACATTTGAGGAATGAGTTGATAAGACTAACCCAGCCTTGTTTCACTTGCAGCTGCTGTTCTTTCCACGATCACCTTCTGTCCACTCTAAATTTTCTTAGATGCCTGTCAATGGATTAGAACTGAGACCAAATTTATCATCTGAACTCCTCTCCCGCCCCAACATAATTCATTTTGCTTGCTGTCACCTTCCTGACTGTCAACAGGCACAAGGGTGACTATATGCAAGTCAGATTCCATACACCCTCCACAGTATTTGATTCCTGAAAGAGAGAGGTTATCTCAGGAAGGTGAACTTGTAGAAATACCATGGCTGGGCAATAAACAATAAGTGAATGTCAGAACTCTGAAACAACAGATTTTAAAAGTGCACCAGATAAGATGTTTTTAAGCTTAAAACCTGCACCTGCTGCAATGCAGTAATAGCCCCTTCTGTTGGGTGCGAAGGTCCCAGCTGAGTCACTGAAGCAGATCCTGCTGTTAAATAAATGACTTTTGAAATAATATCTGAAATAAAATATTTCCAATTTAGGCTTTATATATATATATACATATATATATGTATATAAAATGACTGAAAGCCATATTTGCTGACTTGTTGTTACCATTCTTAATACTCTAGCATCTAACAAGTGAGGTAAGTCTCTGGAGTACCAACTGGTTAAAAAAGACATGATAATTTTGGAGGACATGGTTCTGTGTCTTAAGTGATAACGACAGTATGCAAAGGCTATAACATAAGAGCGGTTATGACAGAACGTCATTTGACTCTAAAAGAAAGAATTGAACAGCCTTGAAATCTGATCTAGTCAATGAGATTAAGAAGTCTAGCTGCTGGCAAAGAGTAACTTACAAATAGATAGTTCTGGGTGAGAGCTGCCAAGAAGTTCTTGCTGGACCTAGTGAATCTTGCTGACAGTTTTGTTGGATCCATTTTTCAGCTTAAGCTCAAAGATGACGCAGTTCACATAGTAAGGTTTTTTTGTGTGTTACTGTGGATGACCATGCTGCAAAACACCGTCAGACATCGGAAATGTGGAATGGGTCCCTAAGGAGCTGAAATCAAAAGGAGATCTGATTTTCAAAGGGAAAAATAAACATTTTTCTTCTTTCCTGTCAGCCTCTAGATACATGCAAAAATATGGGAACTGATTAGTGGTACAGAAGTTTTTACTTCTTGGAACTCATTCTGAGAAACCAAAATTACCAAAACAAAGCTTTCATCTGCTGAAGCAGTAAATTCCTGCTTCTGATATCAAGCTGATATAAAACTGGAGTAAATTATATGAAGACCATCACATTTATAAGAGGCTATCTGAGATTAAAATCAGAAGTACAATGTTTCTGCTGTCTACTTAAGATATACAAAATGCAGGAATAGGTAGAGAGGCTCTGGGTAAGAAGCTCTTACAGATTCATTCATTCATCAGAGCTCCAGGATTTCCAGGTGTTTTAATTAAGATATTCATTCATTCATATGTATATATATTTAATTTAGACATTTTATTAAATGTAGCAAAATGTGTGCCTCCACATAGTTTGTTCAGGAAAATGAGGGTTCTCTGTGGAAGATACAGTGGATGTGATTCTGTTTGCATCAGGGTGTTATGTATATAATTATAAAGCTATGTATATCTTACAGAATGTGGAAGACCTTAGTGAATCACCTTAAACTCCTTGTTGTGGTGATAAATTAATACTTTTAAAGAATTACAGCATGTAAAGAAAAAAAAGATAAAAATGATTAAATGTAAAATAAGATTAGTGATCGCCATGCTTGAGATTCAGTGCTTTGCTTACAGCCTAGTTTAAGCCATCTGGACCTGTCTGTACTCCCACAGCAGTTTGGTATGGCTGCAACTGCTGACTTCAAGATCTGGTTAAGCATTCATTTTCTGACACATTTTCACCTCTTTTCAGTAAAATACATCTCATTTCCCCAGAATTCCCTGGAATTCCATGGGAGTTTGTATGAATAAGCTGTTTTTTGCAGAACTTGATGCTTGCTTCTGGATCCAGTAACCAGTTTTTAGACTTTGGTAATGCCAAATGGTTCATACTGTAATCCTCATTTGCTAAGATACTTTCTACCTCCAACATGCAAACGGACTTCTTGTTCTGACATTCTTGTTACTTAAATGTTGTTGCTTGCTGCATTTGATTGCCTTCACTGGTCTTGGGCAAATTCCTGTTGTTGGCTCTCATTTACTGTGTCACACCTGGGTCAAGGCAACTTCAGTCACACATCCTTCTCCTGGACCCACCATAAATCTCCTAATTCTGAACTGTCCCTAATCTTGGTTGTGCTCAGGTCAATTCTGCTTTTCCTTAGAATGTGGAGACCTGTCTGCCTACAACTGAGGCTGTCACACAACTATATGATACAGAGAACACACAAAACGGAGCATGTCCTATTTTACTGCCAACCACCGTGGTTTCTCTGATCTGTTAGTGTCCTTGAGCAGAATTTCCAAGATGCAAGCTAGAGGAGTGAGGAGGAGGGGAAGGCACACACGTTGCAGGGAGAAAAAGGAAATACACCCCAGGAAACGAAGCATATAATCCGCTTGGGTTCACATCTGCCCCCAGGTTTAAATGACAGACTGATTTTCTACTAGCTGCTCTTTCAGCCACTCTGTTTTTGCTGGATGTACAGTTTGTGTGCTGCATATACACACTCCATGTCCTGGCGTTCCAGTAATCATCAACCTTAATCATAGTTTGGTATCTCTTACACTTTTATCCCCTGTCTTGACCCATTTTAATTACCTTATTACCTTGTTTGTAGCCTTTCCTCAGTGACCTTTTAAACTTCCTCAGTACCTTTCTGTTTTCTCAACCCTTCACTAAGTGTTTGCTACTTATCCTTTTTTAACACCGACTGTTTTCTTTCCATTTGCAAGGCCTTGCTTGTCGTTTTCTCTCACTTCTTTTCAGATCATATCACAGGGTTGAAATAGCTCACTAAACCATCAAACAAATAATGGGTAGATATTTTCACGTTTTAGTTTAATTTAACATCATTCCTGTTCTTATTTATCTACTGTCAAGTTTTCATTTTAATGGCGCAAACGATACTTGCCTATTTTACTAAATTCTCCACCTCCATTTATTAAGTTTTGAACTGTGCTATTTACTCGTGCTAATCTCATGTAGAATTTGAGCGATTATTATCACAACCATCTCTTAGAAGCTGGAAGTAGATGAAGACATAGAATTTCATTCTAATTTAAAAACATCCCCAAACAAGACAACAGATGCTTTTTCTGACTTTGGCAGTAGCACTGCATTCATTTTCACATACATTACTGCCTTTCTCAGGCCAGCCCTTTATGTCTGTTTTCCTTGGTCTCCCACATCATGTATGAAGTATTTTGCATGTTGATTTGTTTAGTTCCCAGCACTGCCTGGTGACTGAAAGGCCATTTCACATCATTCTGTGGTTTGTGTTATTTCTAATGTTACTTTTTTTAGCCCTATTTCTTTGATAGCCCTTTCCTATGTGTTATTACAGACTCTTGGCCCTGGACCTGTGGACCAAATTTTCTCTGCTAATGTACACTCTGGGTCTGTAATATTTATCTTTCATTTATTACATCTTCTTAATGACTACTTTGATGTCATTTGAGGAGTTTTGAGGGGCTGTGATCACTTATCCTCATGATACAAAGCCTATCCTAGAGCTGTAGATTGCCAAGTGAGGGACTTGGTTCCTGAAACTTCTGTACTCAGTAAAAGTAGCTAACAGCAGCCCCTTTTAATTAATTTTCTCCTGTTTGGTGAGACATACAATAAAGATTCAGACTTCTCAATCATTAGGAGAATTTGAGATCTCTGACCTACTGTGCTGATGCCTTCAGTGTGACTGCTGGTTTGGGTAAGTGTTGATCTCACAACAGTTACCTTATCCAGACGAGTGGTGAATAGTTCCTGTATAACTTCTAGGACACAGAACACATTCTTTGGTTTCACTCGATTATTGATAGCCTTCAGCTGACATAAATGTGAGAATATTTACCTAAGAATTGTAAGAGAGTTGTAATGAGCCTGTGGTGGTAAGTTGTTGACAGTGTTGAGGAAACAATCACTGTACTAAAAAAGCAGTGATGCAGCAAGATTAATAGTAATTTATTATCTGCTAAGAATCAGTTGTGTCTTTTCCTGCATGCTGGTTGTGTTTTTGCTTTGTCCTTCACCATAACCCACTCTGTTGGCAGGGCCCTCAGGAGCACCGTAGGGATGGATAGCACTCCTCCAGGACATATCAACACTCTTTGCAGCATGACCAACATTCCCCTTGCTCATGCAGTTCAGAACTCTGTTTTTCCAGGCTGGCTGCAGACTTGGGGAGGAAGCTCCAGTTATTTGCAGAAATTGAAAGAAAATGCAAGTGAGGAAGAAAATGTTTTGTTTTTTTTTTTTTTTTTTTAGAGTGCAGCTTTAAGGACTCAGCTACATGTTTGATTTGGCAGCAGAGGCTTTTCAAGATGTTCGCACCTTCTCTCACTCCATCCCTCCCCTGTGCTATAGTTTTTCACCTGTCAGTTCTGCTGATGGAGCTCTCTGGTCTTGCAGTATAAACCTTTTTGAAACAAGGGAATGGGTCTTTACTGTGTGAGCCATTTTACAATACCTGACGTGGTTACACTCATACAACCACAGGTGTAAAATGTTGCACAGGATTGGTAGGCAAAGGGATCTGGGAACTCTAGAAGCTGAAACTCTACCATGGGTCTGCACTCTGAATGTATAACTTAACAAGTGCTGTTTGTCTGGGAATAATGTTGTTTGTATGGGAATAATACTTCAGTGCAGAGGTTGCTCACAGTACAGTTCCTTACTGTTTTTTAATAGGCACAGTGATGACACCGAACTACATAGACTCAAGTAGTCTCAGCGTTGCCCCATGGTGTGACTGCAGCAACAGCGGTAATGATAGAGATGAATGCCAGAAATTTCTGAATTTCTTCCAGGACAACACATGCCTTAGTGAGTATGGAATTAACAGATGTATGAAAGAGTTTTAGCATGTTTCATGGAATTTTTTTATTGTTTAAGTGTGTTGTGATGCATCAATCAATCTCTTTGCACACTCTAAGCATGGTTCTGGTGTAGGTGTAAAAACTAGCATTGAACAAACTCAAGCAAATAAATATTCCTGATACTGTAGTTTATGGCCAAGGTTGCAAACACAGGATGTTGTTGGAAAAAAAAAAAATAATTCAAATTACAGAAGTGTATCATACAGAAATATGTTTACATCACAGATCATGTTTGGACCCTAGCACTCAGGGAGCATCTGTACCAAAAAATTGCAACATCTGAGGGCCTTGTGTATAATTTAAGAACTTCATATTAAAAAAGACATGTATTTTATGAAGGATTTGCTGTAGGTAAGTATAAATTGGATTGTGTTTGCAGTTTATGGCCAAGCTTCAGGTTTCTTAGGCTACTTGATCTCAAATGCCTGGTTTTAACACAAGGCTGGATGGTACCCATTTTCAAGATTTTGTTAAATTATTGATTTCTTTTCAGTTAAGCTTACTCCCAAATTAGGGACTATTATAAATTTCAGAATGGCTCAGTGGAGTCGATTTTGGCAGGTTCTCTTTTCAAATTTCCTGTCTGCCTGCAGCAGCATAATTGGATGATGTGGAGTGTGCACCAGAGTTTTAATTTCAGATAAATGAGGAGACCAAAAGAACTTGGCTTCCATAGCCTAGCAGAACAGAAGTTGAAAGCATACATGATTGTCCTCTGAAATTGCATTAGGGGGGCAAGTACAGGGAGGGAAAAGAATTAGTTAACATAAAGGACAATGTTGACACAGGATCAAAAAGAGAGGTATTAGCCATACATATTTGGGCTCAGGATTGAAATTTTTTTAACCATCAGGCTTAAGTTAAAAGAACAGCTTTTCAGCAGGAGGGGAAAAAGTTCTTCCTGATTTTAAAAGTCATTTTTCATCAGATTATGAAAAGAAGCACGCATTGTTGCTTTTTTTGCAAAGAATAACAAATGAACAAGATGATCCAGACGGTTCCATCCACTTCTATATTCTTGCAGTACTGCTAATGAGGTTCATTATTTTAGGATAGGGTCTGAAAATCTCCATTTGTAGCTCCACAACAGGCAGCACATTTGTGAAGACATGGGGAGCTTTGCACACAAAAAAGTGAGTTACTAGAGTTGCTATTTGTTAAACTATTTATCAAGCTTCTGAAGAATTAAAGCTACTCAAGACCACTTATGAAAAAAAATAATTCGGGCTATGATTGTGTGAAAGTTAACACTACAGCCTGAGACCACCTTCAAACCTAATGGTGCTGCCACTTATATATGTATACTGTATCTGATGTAATACATCAGATGTTAATAATTTGTGAATATTAATTGCTACAGTGTTACAGGTTCTTTTTAAAATGCATAGGCACAGATATCCTATGTCCCTTTTTTGCTTCCAGTATGAAAATGTTAATGAAGACAAATCAAAGACATTAGAGGCTACTGTGAGACAAATTATAGTCATCCCAGCTGCTAGGGAGCTTTTTTTTCATGCAGAAATTAAAGGTGTTTCTGGGTTAATAAAATGTTTTTTTTTTTTTTTTTTTTTTTTTTTTTAAATTTTTCTTTATTTGTAAATTTATTTTTTTTTGTTAAACGTATATATAATTTTTAATGTCATGATATATAAAAAGCATTTCACTGCCTGGAACGATGGCATAGAATGATGGAATTTCTGTGATCCTTCTTGCAATAGTGGAAACAAGTTAACAGGAGTTGCTGTTAATTTAGTAAATCATTCAGACACTTAGGAATACTTTATATGTGGAAAATATTGCTTTGTATACTGCCTTACTCAGGTAAAGCCAGGAAAAATATCATTCCACTCTTCCTACTTTGTCTCTATCAACCTAACTGATTGTGATGCCCGCTATAAATTCATCTCTGTGTGTGCTGGAGTTCTGAGAACTAATATTAGAATAAAATGCATCTTTCACAGATGAGAATTAAATGTAAATTATTTTATAAAGGAAGGAATACCACTGAGAAGAAGTATTAATAGCTTCCACATATTAGTCCCCAGTGAAGTTGTTTGATTTTTTATACAGAGAATTTGAAATAAGAAATCCCTAAATCCATGTTGAATCCCCAAAGACCTGATTAAAAACTTTTGTTGGTGGTGGTGGTTTTTTTTTGTGGTTGTTGTTGTTTTTAGTTTGTTTATGAAAAAAACAACCAATTTACTCTTGCCATAAACACAGTCTTTAATCCCATGAAACCATGATAAGCTTTTTAACTTCTTTATCCTGAAGTTTTTGTTTAAGCATGTTTCCCTCACCTAATTATGTAGATTTTGATTGAAAACTGAAAGGAAAACTGAAAGGAAAAGATTGTCTTAGTGAAACCATTTTGTCGTTATGGGCATGTTAGTTTTAATACACCAAGCTGTAGAAATAAATCGGTATTTTGCCCGCTCTCTGTTTTTAGTTTGCTATGTAACATCACCTGCCTCAGATAGGACGTAACATTGAGACCGGTTTTTAAATCTTGAAAGTAAATTTTTAAGGGTTTTGGTTGGTAACAAATATGATTACAGTAAGACCTAGGGCTTCTGTCAAGAATGACCAGGAATGTTACAAAGAATAGGCTTCATCAGATAATTATGTGGCACCAGCCTCTCAATTCATGTTTCTGATATGTTCAAAAGTAAGACACATTTTTCAAAATAAAAATGGAGCTTCTATAAATACAGTTTTGATGGAATAATAACAATAATAACAATAGAAAATAAATCATTTCTGCTTTCTGCCATTTGTTTAGAAGTAGAAAATTGCCTGTAATTTCTTTTTACAGAAAATGCAATTCAGGCCTTTGGCAATGGTACTGATGTGAATGTGTGGCAGCCAATCTTACCAGTACAGACCACCACAGCCACAACTACAACAGCTTCCAGACTTAAAAACACAGGTTCAGAGACCACCAACAATGAAATACCCACCCACAATGATTCACCAGCATGTGCAAACCTGCAGGTAAGAAAGTCTTGTAATTGTTGCAGTACATAAAAGAAAGGTGTTCATGCAGAGTATTTCCTGCTCCATGAGTAAATACCTGCCTAATTTAGAGTATGTGTTTACTAGTTACAAGCCAGATACACTGTAAAATACCAGACACTTTTATTTTAAATAAGAAGCATGCATATTTGAGAATGGCCTTCATTGCCTCTCTCAGAGAAACAAGGCACAATATTTAATTTATCACAGGTTTGGATATGAACGTGGTACTGTCCAAACGCTGCCAGCATGTGTCTGATTAAATTAGTCTCTTCAGTAAACCAAATTTAAGGGGAACTTTGAATGATAGCTAGCATGGGATGCTATGGTTTTTTTGTTGTTGGTGGTGTTTTTTTTTTTTTTTTTTTTTTTTGCTGAGTAGGTCTGGATAGTAGAGAATATGGGGTGCTACATGGTGAGGAAGCTGGATAAACATGCAAGCTATTTTGGATCAGGTACCTTCCGTAACTGAGCTCAAAGCTGTGATACGATTTTGGCCAATGGCTGCAGCCATTTCCTTTAGTGCTTCAATCAGACTGTGGTGTGTCATTGATTCTGGATTTTAAAGAGGCTCATTGCTTGCTGAAGGCAGTATATGCAGCCCTTAGAAAGCATTAAGAATTTGGGTAGGAGAGAACTGCAAAATCTAGGCAGGAAAGTTCATGAAGTAACAGGCAATGTTGATTAACATTCTTCCAAGGCATTACTGAGTCACAAAGTATATGAGGTTAATTGTAGATGGTGTTGACTTTAGTACCTTCTGTTTTAATTTGATTTTTCATATCTGTACATTCATTATTAGTTAAGCTTTATAAGTTATTGATGAGAGAAAGATAGTTGTAGGCACTCTATTTCCATATGCAGTAGTCATTTGACCAAATGAAATATGCTAAAAAGAAATGTAGTCTTTTAAACCTGGAACTTGGAGTGTCTTGCATCTAAAGGATGAACCTGAGGGAATATTATTTCACTTCATGTTGTATTAAAAAGTTTTACGGCAGGGATCACATTTTCCTTCAGTGTTTGTACAGTCATGCACGTTACACATAGAATAAGGCCTCCAGATGCTCCTAAAGTACACATCTACTAAACCGAAGAAGTAGCAAGTGGTCACAAATCCCATTGGTTTCAATTTGATTTGCAAATGTTCCTCAGACCTGAATAGATATTCCATTGTTCTGAAAACAAATGAAGTTCTTCCCTGTCCTCCCTACCTTACGCCAATTACTCTGGCATTTTGAGGTCATGTCCCACTCAAGTTATCAGCCCTGGTTTGAAGGTGTACTGTGACTTCAAGTACACCCCAGATACACTTGACACAAGATGTAAAGCTCTCCAGGGAAAACAGCTTCATTTAAATAAATTATCAGTTGTTTTGTAAAAACTACAGATATGCTGGCATTAAAAGGTCACTGAAGTTACATGAATCACTTTTTTTTTTTTTTCTTGTGAAATACAACATTCTGGTGCTAGCTATTTTCCTGTGTCAGAACTGAACCATGAAGAACAAAGCTTTTACATTTCAATGAATTTTTCAATAGTAACTTGCAAATAGAGCCAAAACAAGCCCACACTTTTTTAAAGAAACCTATGTTTATTGGACAGTGTGGTGCCACTTTGCATGTGAGACTTAAATCTCAGTTCAAATTTTACAAAAGAACTGGAGGCATTCATATCGCACTTGGAGAAGCATATTCATTCCAAGGCTCTCCTCCCATGAAAAAATACTCCTTTGTAGTATTTTTCAAAACATGAACTAGTGCTACCAAAAGCAATCTGAAAGGCTTTGTTATACACTTAGCATTTGAGCTGAAAATTTCAAAAACGCAATCTAGCCTAAATATTGTGAAAAGTAGATTTAAAAAACATTAGCATTAGTTCAAAAAGACAGTGACAGAGAGGGGATGTGGAGGTGATCATTGAGATGCTACAAGGATACATATCCTAGTTAGTGGATTTAGAAGTGCAGTAAAGGAAGAAAGAGCAGGAAGTGATTGATTAATACAAATTGCTATAGAAATAAATACAGTAAGGGAGGAAAGAGCAGGAAGTGATTGATTAGTATAAATTCCCATAGAAATGAACAAATACTAACCTCCTGAGGTTGTAAAATACAGGACATTAACCCAATCTGCCAAGAGTGTCACCAGCGGAGCAATTTTTGTTACATTTTTTTCTGACTTGTTCACAATGGTCGTATGAAAAGCAAGAATACAGTAATGGTTTTGTCATTCTGCCATGTACTCCTGCACACAAGCCTACTTGGGAATCTGGAGTTGTTGTGAGTGCCTAAAGAAAATACGCGATACTCTTTGTTTATCTGAACTCAGTATTTATTTTGAATGCCTGTTGAAGGTTTGGACTTCAAAATAATTTTTGCTTTAGTGATGCTATTTAGAAATAGATCTTCATTTCACATTAGCATCGCTACAAGAATTTTCAGTTTAACTGTCAGTGTGATATTCTCTTATTAGTAATTGATGCATAGAAACATTGATTTTTGTTGTATGCTTATTTAATGTTTAAATATGAATGGATTTGTGTACTACACTATTTTTTTTTCTGTCCCTAAATTAAATTGGCACTCTACCTATGCCAAGAAGATGCTTACTTTCATCAGGAGTGCTATAAACTCTCCCATAAACCTGGCTTCTAAGTTTGCTAAACACAAAAAATAAATAGTGGTTAGCTCTATATAAATGTAAATTCAAACATTTTTGAGGTGCTTGAAGTCTAGCAAAGAATCCTCAGCACCATATTAAAAAATAGTGTGAACAAAAAAGGAAAAGATGAATGACAACAGTGTGGTGCTTACACATCCACATTTTATTAAGCAATTGTCATTTCTATCTTTTTTTCTGATAGCTGCACTCCAACTTTTTCTACTTAACTGTCATATTTGTTTGTCTTTCATTCTCAGCTGTAACTGGTGTTTAGTACGTCAGTACAAAAACGGTTATGGCTTTCAGTCTCTCGCTCTACCATCACTGCTTCAACCATCATGTTGGATTATGTGAAAAGGACAAAAGAATGAGTCTGGATACTCACTCCATGTATTCTTCAAGAAAAATGCTGCTCCTGCATTTAGGAAAAATGCATGGAAGTTAAAAAAAAAAAAATTCAGACTTTCATACTGGGTTTGCTATAATATTTTAGAAGACATTTTGCACGTGACTAAAAAAGAAAGGAATCAAGGTGGTTATGGACATTCCATTCTATTTTTTTGCATTGACATCTATCAACTCCATAGCCAAAGCTATATACTTTGTTTCCTCATGTTTATTATAAATATCTTGATCTAGGTAACCTTAGCTCAGCATTCAGAGGGAATTTAAGCTTTTCGTGCTTTTGATGACGTGTGAGCAGTACACACATATAATTGAGATATGTGGCCCTTCAGACTGAAGGCAAATATTTTTCTTCTGAGTCCAGTACGTGAATGTCTTCGTACTCTCAGCAGCAGAATTCCTATCTCAAATTTATGAGATAGTATTTTAAAAGCTCAAATATTCTTTGTATTTGCTGTATGATTTGGGAGTATTAGAGCAGTGTGGATGCTGTTCTTCCACAATTTCTGTAATTCCACATAAAGCTGTTAACTTTAAGAAGAATGTATTATGGCAAGCGTTAGGACAAAAACAGGAGACAGAGCTCACAGTTCTCTGAGACTATAACTTTAGCAGGACTGAGACTGGAAATTTTGCTTTTAGCTTGTAGGTCTAAGCGTTGCACATCTTCACCCCTGTGTCTGCTAATCCAGTATTTGAAGTACTGTCTGTAATTATCTAATGTAGTTTCCTGTGTGTCAAATATAATTATTATTATAAAGCATTGTGTAGGTGTTAAGAGAGGGTTAAAAGCTTCATTGTAGTGCTCTGAGGATCAAGACACAGCAGGTGTGGAGCTTCGTGGACTCGTAATTGGGTGGTGGGTGAGCATAAACAGGGAACAGGCAGCATGTAGGTGTTTTGTTGATGAGGGAATAGTACCACTGCTGAGACTGTACTCTGGAATAAAGGCAAAGTGAAGTTTATTTATCCCCTGTGCACTGCTATCATCTAGTCCATATGGCTGGCACCCTCGTTTCCCCAGTCCCTCCATACAATCTGTGATCTTTCTGTTCCTTTTTCATTTTCTGAAAAACAAGCATTGTCCTTTCAAATGCCCTGCCTACCTTTCCCTTGGGAGACATTGTACTTGGACCTCTTCCTCCAGACATCACAATTATACAGAAAGTTCCAGTCTGGAGCAAAAGATGGACAAGAATATAAAACTCCCATTGCTGTGCCAGAACAAATTGGAAAAAAAAAAAAAATAGAATATTGACTAAATGTTTCATATGAAAAGATTTAAATTTGCCTCGTGTATTTCCAGGATTAGCTGACATAATGGGGTCAGCCTGCTTGTATGAGTGATTTACAGATCATCTATTGGCAGGTTTTCCTCTGAAAAAGCAACATCTTTAATTTGCTTTGGTCATAATTCTGTTGTACCTAAAGGAGTCTTGTGTGCTTTACGTGTTCAGATTAAAATCTGGCAGCTAGAGATATTTAAAGTTTTATCTTTAATTTTATCCTTCTCATTTGGATATCACTAAACAAAGTTCTGTTTTACCAAAACAGATACTGTTTTGTCCATTGATATTGATTTCATCAAAGTTAATCCTTATTTGCTTCAGCAGCATGGTAGATGGGGTCCTCAAAAATGTACTCTGAGAAGTATGCAGTTCCCTGAGACTGTTTTCATTTACTCCATGGTTGTTTCACCTTTTGGACAGGACTGCGAAGGTCAGGTCACTGCGGGAGAGGGTCGGGTCTCATTTTTCAAGCGTGTGGCAGCCTGGGTGTTCCTTGGTGTGGAAGCAGTCGTCAGTCCTCCCGCATTGCTGTACAAACAACGTGCCTCAATGGCAGAAGGCTGCTTTGCAATTCACATGTACATGTGTACGTGCTAATGGTCTGATCGTGTTGACTGCAAGGCTGCACATTCTTCCATGTCTTTGCCAAATAATTTCAGGACCACACAAGATGGACCATTTTCAAGCGTGTTGAAATCCTGCTGGAGTTCAAGATCTGATTAATATAGCTGATTAATTTCTAAGTACAGAGAATTTTTTGCCTCTCCTTTGAACATATGAGGAGCAGTTTGAGGATGTAGCCAAGTATCATACCCTATAGGCTCAGATATATCCTATTAGTGACAGTGTTGCTTTCAGGCATCAGCCATCAGTAGTCAGTAGAAAATTGTTCTCATTTACCAGCCTCAGCTGAGCTTCATAGTTGAATGTAGGTCCCCCTTGCAGGATCTGTCACAATTTTGGGAGTAAAATGTATAAAACCATTACATTGGTAAAGAGTAATCGGCACAGCTCTGTTGCCATCATGAGCACTACTCAGATGTACCTCATCTGAAGCTAAGATTCATTCTCTGTGGCATATAGAGCTCTTTTTAAGACTGGGCCTTATATTTAGTCATTAGTCCTCAATGAAACATCTGCAATGTTGGAAGTTGGGTGTAATAAATTTACTGTTACTGAGGGATAGCAATAGCAAAATGATTTCTTTTATACATTAGAATTACAGTTTAAATTATTTTTGATTAGTATGCTTTTCATTATACTGAAATATCAGACGTATACTGCTGGAGAGCATAGTACTTTAGAATTATTTCATCAATGCTAAAATATTTTACAGTTCATTTAAAAAAAAGTTTTAATAGTCTGAGCATCTTTAGTGTATTATAATAATACAGCTCTTTATAGCAGACTGTAAAACTCCAGACTACAGTTTTAGGAGTCGTGCAATTTTGTTTTATAGTTTAATAATTGTTCAATTGAAAATGAATATGAGGTTACTAAAAAACAATTTAATGACTTGCACAAATACAATTTTATCAAAATGTACTCCACACCTTTACAGAAATTGAAATTTCTATGGACATATTATAGTTTTTATCCTCGGAAAGAATTTCGCAAATTGTTGCTACTAAAAGCAGATGTAGCATATGTGGTGTTCCCCTAAGCCACAGTTGTTCCTACATTTCACCTCAGTATCTTCGTATAGGAATACCCACAAAAATACAAAGTGCTAGAATAAACCAGAATCAGAACATTGGTTCACGTCAGATAAGCCAAATCAAGTTATTCATAGCCCATGTTATTACTTTATATGGTTATTCATCATATTAAAGGTATTCCTAACATCAGCCAGTTTTAGTTCTCAATCAAATATCTAATCCATCATACATCTCCCTTCTATAACAGATAGATCACTATAGCCTGCTAAAAAGCAGCCATAAAATAGAGCACAGTATTATAATTTAATTTTAAAGCATAACTACTACTAATAAAAATTCTAGGGCATTGCATTGTGATGGTAGATGTTTAATCGTACTGCCTTTGGAAGTATAGTTCATAATATATTGTGCATTTATGGAACTTGACAAAGTGTTTTGTTTAAGACATATTGTTTGCAGTTAGCAAATATTAGGTTTTGTCCATGACTGCTTCCATTCGTACATGTGCAAGTGGAAGTAACTCTGGATATGCCAGCAGGCTAATGCTGTCGCAAAACAATCACAGGCAAAAACGATCATGCCACCGTGTTTCTAATGGAATGGAGAACAAGAAAAGAATCCTCAAAGTCTTTAAAACTATTTTATTCTTACAGCAGTAGTTTGAGGAAGTCCTGCTGACAGACCAGAATCCCATCAAACTATAGACATTCTGTAGGCTTGTAATGAAAAGATACTCCTGACCCTGAAACCCTAATTGCAGTTGACTTCAGTTAAGCCAAGCTATCACCTCATAGACTTCATTTATTCTGAAAACCACACAGTGTATTTGAGTGCTGTAGAAACAATAAATATTTTACTGCTATAAACTGTGTTAATGTACTGTGTTATCCTCAGAAAGTATATACACAGAGATAATGAGAAAAACCAGAGTAGAAGACTGGTTCTACCTCAGATAATCAATACAGTTGTGGATATAGAGATGTTTCTTTCTAAAGTATTCACACAGTTTGATAGTTGCCAGAGTGAATCAAGTTTTAACACGTAAAATCTTAATCAATTCTGCTATTTTTGCGGGGAAAAAAAAAAAAAAAAAAAAGTTACTTGCTAGGCAAGCAGAGGGATTTGCTCAAGATGCTGCCAATTTCATGAGTCTTCTATAATTGAAATGTGTTTTTTAAATTCGTTATTGAAGGAGGTATTGATGTTTTTGACTCATAGTGTGGTGGTTTAAGACTAGATGACAGCATGGAGGCTAAATAATTTTGGATGCCAGAGCACTTTAACCACAGATGCATACACTATTATGAATCACATGCCTCCCCCATCTTGTGGGGGATATGGTGCAGTGGTGATGAGAAATAAGGGAGAGGCCAGCATAGCAATTGTGTGCACAACCTCTTCCTCCCATGGGGGAGAAGGCTTGCGCCTGGAGAGGGACCATGAAATGTTGTACTCAGTCCTGGTGCAGGGCTGTGAGGTTTTCCTCTGCTCTTTCACTGCTCCCTGAGATCCCCAGAGGTTAGGGAGATGGTTCTAGATCCTGGAGCGGAGTTCTGGGTCTGCCCTCCATGGAGTCTTTTCCCAAAATCTTTGTTCTCCGATATTTTTGAGTATCCTTATGTATGTAAATGGGTAGAGAATACCTTATGGATAACTACTCTGTTCACATTGAACTGTTGTTCTTTGATTTCCTGTCGCCAATATTGGCTTCCTGCAATCTGCTTGTTGTGGACACTTCTGGACACTTTTGCACTTCTTAATGATCCATAGGCTGTTCGAATAGTTTAGCTATCTACCTCCTGGTGTACACAACAACTATTCTGTTGTTTGTGGTGAGTGGTCAATCATATTTCATCTACTGCTATAGCAAAGTGCTGAATACGTGTTTACAGGCTTTCACTCATAGCTCTGTTTTATTTTCAGTCCAAAATTTTAAAGAACATAAGAATGGGGTAGTATGCAGAAGCCCCTGACCTATTGTGGTGGGTCCTGAACAGTTACCAGGCAGAGTTCTCCGCAGGACAACACAGACCTCAAGAGCCTTATGCATGTGTTTAATTGTCTATTACTTGGTAATCTGAGGTGTTCAAATTGACTTGTTGCTGGTTTTAGCTGTGTCATTATTGGGAATATCACAGACTTAAAACATTCTAGGAAGATGTATGAATTTGAGTATGGAAAAGATGACCTGATGTTACCCAGTGGATGAAAGTGGGTTTGAAGACATTTAACGTAATCTCTCCTTTTATGCCAGAATTAAATCATATAGTGTTGCTTTGTGCTTAAATACTGCTTTAAGCATGCTTCCAGCATCTTGCAGACCATGCCATTTGTGAAAGTGGATGTGGCAGCTTTGTTCATCCGCTTAGTCTCATGGCAACGTTACTTTCCCTGGCACAGACCTGTAACCTTTCTTCTACAGCTCTAAACATCCTTGTAGTAGCATCAAACAAAATCACACTGCTTTTAGAAAGAGAAATTCCCTTAAACGCATACAAGGAAAGCAGCTCTGAACATGAAGATCCCTTTTAAACACCTTCCTATGCAATTGGAAACCCTCCTTGTTTCAGAAAATAGGAAGTTCCCTCTCAAGAAAAAATAGTCAAGACTAATCCTGCCTATTTATGTAATGTTAGTTACACAGTTAGTTACATAAAGATCATTTTTTAGGAGTAGTTTCATCCTTGTAACCAACAACAAATGAGATATAAAACACCCAAACTGAAACTAGAATGTAAGTAATCATTCTAAATATTACACCGGTGGCAAAGCAGCATAGCTGAAAAAAAATAGCATACTGTTGAAAAACTGTAGTTTGGAACCCTTTCCATAGCATACCTAAATCTTTCAGGTGGTCAGACCAAGTTTGTACGACAGGAAATGAAATACATCCTTTTAACCAAATTGGCTAACATATACTCTTAATAAAAATATTAATGATAACAAAACATCTGAACATAAATATATTTTTATTCTGCTTTTAACCTGTCTGCTCATTTTACTTATAGTCTTCAATGTAGATTTGTAATCAGATACTGGAAATAAATCACATCTTTTATCTCCTACTTACTTTGTATCCCTGTGACTTCTAATCAGCTGTCTGACCTGAATAATAGATCCCTAAGTTACCCTTAAACCATCTACTCTACAATGTTTTTCAACTCGCTATTGAATTCTGGAACAGAAGATGCTGTCACCCATTTCAGTTCCTTGTCTTCAGAATCAATGGGAGTTCAAGATGTTTATTTCAGCCTGTACTTTGGAGAATGAGAGCCTAGCTGTTTCACACCCAATTGTGGTTCTAATCAGTGGAGTTGGCCTAATAATCCCAGCTCAGGTTAAGTCCTCCGTTGTGCTTAGCTCTTTCTGTGAGCCAATTTCTGTGATCTTTTAAACAGACTAGATGTTGTGCATAATGCAGGATATTTTTTCATAGGTTTGCTCAGCATGTATCCTGACGAATTACAGGATTATCCTCCCTCATGTCTTTCTTAAAACAGAATTAGGTATTCAGGGCAGTAATTTGCTGAATACTGCACTACACGGTACTACTTATTTTTCCAGATTGACATTTTCAGAAGCCGCAAGTTGCCTCTAATTCAAGGCCAGATATGCACTACCACGTGCACATATACATTTGGATGTACTGAATCCATGCTCCGATTTGAAATATGTGCAGTCAAATTTGTTATGTGCATGGCAGGTAAGATGTGTACCAGGTTGGACCTAAATAGCTACCTGCAGGTATAGTCATCTGATTCAGGCAGTGATTGGGGTAAGTGGGTATATAAACTAAGCGTGCACAGGTGAATGCAAAGCAGTTACCAGTATCTGTGAAAACTTGTTCCTAAATTTATGTCTGCACAGATCCTATGTATGCATGTGTAGAAGTTGTTTAGTCAGAACTTTTCTGATCGACAGTTTCATTTAGTACGTTTTTTACAATAGCTTGCCCTCTTCTAGAAAAGGTAGTGAATTAAGAGATGCAGGTCTCTTAAGTTAAATTCTTGGAAATAAATGCTCAATGTCAGCGTGCCATTTTCCACCCTTCAGTTGCATATGCACTGTACTTACCCACTTCTGAGGGCAAATTTAGGGATTTGTTCCTGCAGGGAACTTCCTGTATACAGTTTCAGAAGTCAAATGTGAATTCAGAAGTTGTTCGTTTGTCGTATTTTGAACTCCATCAGTTAGGCATATTCTTGCAACTATTTGCAGAATCATGCTCTCATCAAGAGTCAGCCTAACCCCTATTACTTTTAATTAAGATTTCCTGATTATTCCTAAGCATTCAGTCATGGTTATTTGCAGATGAGAAATCCCGATTGTTATAAGCACAACTGAAAAGGTTTAGATAAAAACCACACACAGTCTGTACCCAGTTTATGAGCTTAATGAGGATACTTACGAACCATTAATTAAGCAGAGGCTTTTCACCTTCAGGCTGATGACTGAGATACAGTGTTGTATTTAGAAGCAGTGCTGACAACTCTTTGATAAGTGCCCGTAGTGGGAGAGCCCTGTTCTTTGGAAGCTGAGCATCACATGGATAGCCCCTGAAATACAGGTCATGCTGGCTCATGCCAGTGTAACAGGAGACTGGACTCTGGTGTTTCATGAACATTTAAAAAGAGCAACTGGCAAAGTTGCAACTCCAAACAATCTCTGAGCCAGTGAGACGCATCTGCTCGTATGCGCTGCAATCCACATTCATCGTCTGCTGCCCTTTGTTACTACAAAGCCTGTTTTACTGCAATTATGTTCATCCATGCACAGCATATCAGAAATGCTATGTCCTATTCTGTCACTGAGTGTGAACAGCATAGTGATACCCCAGATCCCTTTTTGATGCTGTTCTCAAATACTAGAGAGGCTAATTCCATCTTGGCCACTAAACATGACATCTCTTCAGTATTTTAACTCACTTGTCACTGGGACAGCTAAATACACAGTATAAGTCCAGCTGTGCATATGTCGTCTTCATTATACATACATTAATGCACAATAAACAGAGTCTGCATTATACTCATCCCTCAGCTCTGTAATGCTCTTGGTTCTGACTTTCCGCACACCAGTATTTTATTACTCCTGGAAGCAGGAGTAATACACAAAGCCATAGCGTTGCTGAAGTCAACACACATCCAGATGTATTTTTTTTAAATGTTATCTCTAGGGAAGCTTGATGTCAGTTTATTGACACTGAATCTTGCTAGTAAGACAACGCTGATGCATGCAAGTATTAGGTGCATGAATAGGTAGATCACAAAAAAACACCAGTCACTTGGTGCTGTTTTCTCAGTCCAGAACTGTTAATAACACCATTGAAAATTCAGGGAAATACTTGCTGCCAAACATCATCTGTCAAGATCCGTTACAGATAGCACTCTCAAGATGTTTTTCTAGGTGAAACCTTCTAATGTCTCCCTTGAGTCCCACTAAAGCATGTTGAAATGTGGTAGCATAGGGCACCTCCATGATTTTTCTTTGTAGGGTTTGCAGTGGAAGTAGAAAAATCTGTGGATATGGGAGTACTGTTCTTTTTTAACGGAGCACCTTATCTCACAGAAAGGGAAATGAGGGGCATGGGGAAACATCCTGAGTGCTTTGCAATGTTATAAACCAACATCCCATTAACTCCTCAGCCTCTTTGATGGAGCGCGCCGCATGAGGTGCAAATGAGTGGCACTTTTGTGCATTGGACCTGTCCTCTTAAGAGAAGTGCTCCAGAACCACCTTGTCATTTCAAAAATACTACATAATAGTTGTCAGTATTGACCTGAGCTAGATTAAACTAGCTTCCTAGAAATATAAGGCTGCATATCCCATTAATAATCTCCTGAACTATCGAGTCTGCCACAACATAATACTTCAAAAAGTAGGCAAGCTACTCAAAATAAATCTTCAAAAGCTTCTTCCTGTTTACTGTGGAAATCTTGCAAAATATACCCAAAATGATACCATTGATCTCCATTACGTGCATTATTAGTATTCCTCTATTTATATTTTCTGACTTATTAGATGTAAATATAAATGCAAGCCTTCTGTTCCTCTGTGAATAATTTGTTGTGTTGAAACTACAGGATCATATCCTGTGAATATAGTTTTGCATAATCTGATAATTATTTACATAATCTGTTTATTATAGGCTCAGAATTGTTTTAAGGTGGCTATAATTGTTAAACATCTGAAATTCTCAATACTTTTTGTGTCTATGAACTCATTTCATTTATGGAAAAATGCTTCTTAGTACTTTGCTAAGCTCAAATTTGAGGCCGTACTTGCAGAAGATGTTAGGAAGTTACTTTGTGCTTTCACTTGCTGCTGCAGGGCCGCTGGAAGATTTCCTGTTGGCACTCTGTGGGATCAGGCCAGTAAAGAATAAGGCATCTTTCTAATCAGGTCATGGTTCTGTTGGCTTAGAGAAGAGTTTCTCTGCTTATTTGAATAGCTTCATTAACTACAGTGCAACTGTTGTGTGTGAGAGCATTGTGCAAATAATGGATACGAGGAAGGGCACTATCATATAATCCATTAAAGTATTGCACGCTATGGTGTAGTCCGTTAAGGGGAAATACAGTCAGGATTTCATTGCTAATAGTTAGAGGGAAGGTTTGATTTTTCTCTCCTCCACTCCAGTAGGGGAAGAATAAAGTGTATAGAGAGAGGTAGAATGCTACATCACAGTCTCTTGCAAGTATTGAGTTTTAACATCCATACTGTAAGAGCCTTTTGATAAAGTTAGGAAGTTGACAGGAAACACTAAGGTCTAGCTTAGCTAATGGAGATCTGGGTTTAAGACCAACTGGATTTTTTTCTTCAGGCATCACATAAATCTAGTGAAACTTAATCTTATTACAGAAAATAAAATTCCAATGATTAAAATTGTGTGATGTTAATTCACTTTTAGAAATTAGAATTATACTGGAATTTCTTAGTCAGGAATACTTACCAGAGAATTTGAATACCTTTGTTCAAAAGTAGAGAGAAAGGTATAATTTATAATGAAAATAAGAACAGATTGATTTAGACACAGCTAGCACCTATGCTTAAAGTTGTCTTACATTTCAGATTAAAAAAAAATCCTGTGTATAGTGTGACTTTGAACTTTGCCAAAATGTAAACTATTTGGGTGAAATTTTCCTTGCTATGTGTGTGTCTCTTGCTAAATTCTTGTGGAATAGTTGTCTATCAAAAACACAGTATGCTGCAGCCTGTTTTTGTGGTAGTCGCACATTGGTAAACCTGATTGCATTCCTTAAAAATAATCTTTCTGATATTTTTATTCTGAATGGTATTTTCAGTGTTAAAAGCAATGTGGCTACCGAGGGAAGTACTGCAGCAAGTTCACTAGGATTTCAGACCCGGGAGTTCTGAGGATTCATCTGTGCACCTGCAGAACTCAGCTACGGGATTAGAAGAAGAGAGAGAAAATGGTTTAAATTTTTATTTTAGTGGCACTTCTGAAGAGCAAATAGTGCCAAAAATGCAAAATTCACCAATTAATCCAAATCACAGCTGTTCAAGATTGAATTACTTTTTTTTAAAGAAAAAACAATCTCTAAATCATGTAATGATTTAATGGCACTCAGTAACAGGCATAGCCGTGTAGCTGCGGATTTAAGGGAACAAGCACAGTGGGACAGAACTGTGAAAATAAAACTGAGGAGGGGAGGGCATAGTTATGTCATGGGCACCTCAGCTAACTGGCTGATTTTTCTGTCTTTCTGTGCAAGGTTACTTCAGTATCTGCAGCCTTTGCTTTCCCTCCCTGTAATTGCAGCAAATAGCTTGTTATCTGAAGTGTTTTCTAAACCCTTTTAAAGCTGACCACTCCGATTTCTTTGCACTGTTTTCTCTGCACTCACAACACACGCACACATATGGTTAATAAAGACAAAAATCTTGAGCATTTTTAGTCACTTAACCAAAAGCAGATGTTCATGGTTATTCTCTTCTTCCCTTGCCTTTAAAATTCATGAGTGAACACAGTGCTCAAGAAACCAGTAATAATATCAGTTGCTTCAGGTTGGCATAGCACGAAAGGACGCTCCCTGTAATGCTCAGCACTCAAGGCCTTGTGCCGGCTGGTGTTCAGGCAAGCTTGCCTGATCTTTTCTTCCAGCTGCAGAACCAGAGGACGGCACCCCTGGTCCTGCCGCCGGAGCGTGGTGGCAACGTGTGACCTTCTTCTCTTCGTCCCTTCCACCTCCTTGACAGCCTGGGGCTGGATGTCTCACGAGGCCAGACGGTGCGGCACTGTCAGTGCTTCCCCACTGAGCCCTCTCTCTCCCTTTGGGTTTGCCAGGCTCCTGATCTTTTCCTAGCAGAGTCCTGGTTGGGCACCATCCGATCACCTGCTCAGGTGGGAATGTACCTGTGAGCAGCGCTTGCTACCATCCTGCCCAGCGCAGAGGAGCCTGGTACAACCACCCTCCTGCCTGCCGCGGCACACGCGGATGTAGGAAAGGCAGCGCGGCGGCTGCATTAGCATGGTGCCTCTTTCAAGGCTCATTAGCACAGTGCAGGTCTGCGCTGTTCTGGCTGAGCTGCTTTCAGTCCCATCGTAGCCGTGGCTGACAGCTGCTCAGGAGTGTTTACAGCACACTCCAGTGCACCACGTAGCCTGGTCTAATAGGGGAGGTAGGCACTTCACCTGCTGCCAAACAGAACAACTTTGTTTGCATATTTGGACATGCAAGGGCACACACTCCAGCCTGGGGAAGCGATGTGGGATCTGTACTTCTTCAGCGGCTTACCTTTGTTCAAAATTAAAAGCTGAGGATGTCTTTTAACTGGGATTGTAATGACTTTATGTTCATGTTTCTGTTCTTTAGATGCTGTTCGGTGCGCAACAGCCAGATGCTACCTCTAACAGCTACGTATGGCACTGGGTTGATAGTTGTGGTAAATCACTAGGGAAGTGGGTTTTAATAATGAAATCCCAAACAACTCATTTTTGGATTACATAGCTGTTCAGGATTTTTTTTGTTTGTTTGTTTGTTTTTAAATAGAGAAGAAAAGAAAACCTAGGCAGCCTAGACCATTGCGATATTAACCCTAACGGAACTTATTCCATCTATGCTTTTTAGTATTCTATTTTCTCCTCTGCCCTTCTTAATGCAAAAATATTTGCTTGAGGCAAATCCATAAAAATACCATATTAGGAAAATTGCATAATATTTCCTAAAAATAGGAAGCAGGAGTCTAAGACTACAGAAATCTGTTTTACTCAGAGAAATGAATGACTGAACACGAAAACAAAATTGTAACAAGTTACTGTACTGCCATGAAAGGTAAGTCAGGCAGTTCAGTTGACTTGGCTGGGTGTCATATTTTGTACTGTGCTCACTGGGAGACTAATTGCTTGAAATAAATATTTGAAGATCTCTGTGTCTGGTCCTTGTAAGTTGTTTGATCAGTTTGGTATTTCTGATAGGATCTGTGTTCTATAAAACCTTAAAAATTGCTGCTAGGCAGGTTTTATGCCATGTTGTCCTAGCCATAAATGTGCAGTGAGGTATGGGGTTTGGGTAGACCTCATCCTTATTAACACAACAGATCTGGGAGTGGTCAAGCAATAGTTCATACTATACAGGTCATCTTTCCTCCTTTCCCAACTTGTTTCTGCTCCATTTGGGAGGCTTACTTCTACCCCTCTTCCCTCAGTCAAATTTTCTCCTCATTTTAAGATTGAAGAACTTGGATGGAGGTTTTCCTCTACTTGTACTGGACTTTATCAGCTCTTAGGACCGTTTCTCAGATTCGTAAAGCACTCAAAATCAGCAAGAGCAGCCGAGGGATAAGTGGAGATTGTCAATGCAATGAGTGTTGCCTTAAGAAAGCCAGAGCTCTCTGAAGGTGAGCTGAGTAGCTCTGTCACTGTGCCATGATGCCCATTAAGCAGCTGTCTGTGGCTGGGGTCAAGCCTGGCCCCTGATGTCTGAATGCTTGAGCTGGCAGAGCAGTGGGTGGCTGATGGCATCGAGCAGTGCTCAGGGCTGCTGGCGTCCCGCTGCCTGGACCAGCTGTGGCAGAGCTGCGGGGGGAAACCCTGAGAAAGCAGACCCTCATAGGAGAACAGGGACAAGTTGTGTATTTGTAAGGACAGGTGCAAAACTGTGGGGACAGGAGATTAGTGTTGGGAGATGGCAGGATCTGAACAGACTGGCTGATAAACTGTTCATTGCGCTGCTTTGCAGCCTATAAAACTGTATGTGTGGTTCCCCCATGCATGTTTGTGTGCAAGGGGAAAATGGGTTTGTTTTATGTCATGTCTCCCAGCTGAAAAACTTGTGATTTTGTTCTTACAGTGCTGGGTATTATCTATGTAGCTTTGGAGACTACCGCCAGCATTGTCTTGGTAATGCTTACTTTGAAAAGATTTTATTCACTGTACAAAGTGGGATGACAGAAATGTGGTGCTTTTATGCAGAATGACCACTGATAATTTTATACCCCAAGCATGCATCTTTAGGGCTGATTCACAAAAGAAAAAGAAAGAATAACAAGCAGAAAAAAGGATCTGGCTTCTTTGTTGTAGGATTGTGCAAAGCTGATTGTTTCTAAAGCTTAAATATGTTTGTACCCTGGCTGTTTGGGGACGGTCTTTAGAATTATTCTATGCTGAACTGGATCTTTATTTTAGTGGCCTACATCTCTGACCTGCACTTTGCTTACTCTTGAAGTCTTCCTTGTTGAAAGTAATTTACACTCCAGTGTGGCACAGTACAACTGTGCTAATAAGAAAATACTATTGACTGTTGTGATAGATGCACCTACCACTTAGTAAGCACAGAAGAGTTAAACCGATTGCATTTTTACAGTCTGTATGTTTCTCTGCTTATTGTTTGTGTCCTGCTGCTTGAAAAACAGCTTAGTTGCATAGTAAATCTCTCTAATCAACACAAGAAGAGAACAAAAAGAACATGCACCCTCATTTGTTAGAGCTGCTTCTGAAGGGTGGACATTTGAAGGATGTATTCTGGGAAATTTGTCCCTCTTCTTCAGAAAGCCTCGTTAATATGAGCATAACTAACCAGGCATCTCAGGAGAGGACAGAGGCACATTCATTAAAATTATGTGAAAAAACAGCCCATATAGCAGCTATCTATCATAATGATACTTCTGTTGTCTCTCACCGCAGTGTCTAAGCAATAAGTTCCATAAAGCACATAAGGCCCAAAGCGTGTAGCTGACAGCAAGGGACTGTTTTTTGAGCTCAGATGCTCACTCTGTGCCTCTTTGCATTCAGGTCCAATGCATTCAGTTCCCTTTACATGCTTCTCCTTCTCTCCCCTCCCTCTGAATTAAAGCTCACCTCCATTTGGAGAAGTCCCCAGTCAGACCTTGTGCTTGCTGTGAGTAATACAGATACGCATGCTATAGTGGATATATAAAAATACTGCTGGATGACAAGCCATAAATAATGTGCCTACTGACTCCTGATGAGGTACTGCCACAATGTTTAATGCATTTATTAACCATATAGTGTTGTGATTTGTAGAAACTGGATTCATAATTGCAAGATACCATTTAGGGTTATAAATCCAGGACTATAGTGTCTTCAAAGGATGGAGATAGAGGGATTTGGGGGATGGGAAGCAGAGAGTTACTAGGATTTGGAGATCTTATGTTTTTAGGTGCAGGGCAAGAAAAGACTAGGTTAGGGTGTGGTGAGTCTGAGCAAGGACATACAAGTGAACTCATATAGGAGGCATTGGGATTAGAGGAAAACTTGTAGGCCTACAGATTCCATTTTACGTAAATCCTTAATTGAGGCTGGAGAAGAAATCTCTCTGTAAGCAGTATTCCTTTGAGAAAACCACTGGTTACCCTCCTGGTCCCAATCCCCCCTTCTTTCTAGGAAAGAGAGAAGTAGAATTTTACTTCTAGGCATGAGGGTGTTTTCTTTTCTTGACATGCAACTAGTTTCTTTACCAACCTTTGACTAAGTCCAACATGTTACTTTGAATATTAAGAGCTAAAAGTTGTGAAGGACAAAACAAGGCTTGTGTGACTAATGTACAGTGTACTGCGTGAATACAGTTCTCTCTAAATGTCATCTGTTGCTTGTGCTACCACAGTAATAAGATTCTCTGTAAAAGCAGATGTTCATTTTTTTGCTGAATATAAAAGCTTAAGTGAGTGCAAGATTGTTGGCAGTATGGGGGCAGATTTGTCAAAGTAGCCCACATTACTGAATTATAGTTCCCTGCAAAGCCAGGGTGAGTGTCAGCCCATCTTGCATAACTTCATTTTACAGTTAGAGGTATGTCACAGCTGAATATGTCGTTAGCAAATGCTGTTTTACCTTAGTGGAAGAGTTCTCACACCACTTTCCATATGTTTAACCAGTTACTTTAAGCTGCTTTTCTTTCACAGTTTTTTTTTTTTTTTTTAAATACATATATTTTATTTTTACCAGCCCAACTCTGTTTGTGTTCTGTTTAATGATGAAATTCCCGTGGATTTTATTGTCAGCAAATAAGAGCTTTATAAAAGAAATAAAAATAAATGTAAGACTGAATACAGACTTATTTGCCCTTTGTGTGTGCTATTTTACTCCTGTGGAATTAGGTGTTTCCAGCCCATTTCAAGATACCCTCTTGCCTGTATGTTAGGCCCACAGGGGGCCTGAGATGGGGGTTTGGCACTGAATCTTTAGAATCTTGCATAATGAACAGCTCTCATTTCCCAAATTTGTTGATGTAGATACTCCCTGTGAGAATAGTGTGCAGCTGTACACGATGGGCACACATTTCTATTGTTTAATTTTTTAGGATAATGGAAGATGTTGTAGAGTAAATATCCAGTGGCTGAGAATATCCTTCATAATTCAAATGCATGTCTACTCATTTGGGTATATTTCCACCAAGGCAATCAGCATAACATCCAAGTCCTGATGTTTTGCCTCAGATCGGGCATTCTCTCCCCGTAGAACAAATACAGCAGCTCTGCTACATGTAGAGCCCTTTGTAAAGAGGCAGGAAGAATTTTCCCCTTAGGTTGTAATTACAGGACATATGCTTTCTATAGCACTCTTCAACACGTAGGGTTTTCTTTCCATTACTTGTGAGTTAGTGATGCACTGCTGTATTACAGTAATGCAGCCTATGCCAGCATTTCCATTATAACCCGTTTTTACAGGTTTATAACTCAGCAGTAAAAATGTACTCTTCCAATTTGAAACTTGGCATATAATGTCTCATCTCATCCTCAAAGTGATATTTTTTCTTTCCCTCTGCCTTCCCCCCCCCCCAAAAAAAGGCTACATTTTTACTGTATTTTTAAATGGAAGATATCGTTCTTTCTGTTTTGATAGGAGAAAAGTCTGCCTGACTATTAAAATTACTTCTCAATTCTAAGGGAGAACTTCATAATAGAAATTGCTAGTGAATAAGTGTTGTTGATGTTAGAATAACTATACTAAGTACATGCATGAATAGAGAAGTACTACCTTCCAAACTAAAGCTATGGAATATTGATCAAAGTGATTGAAAAGCTTTTATTTTTTATTTTTCTTTTTTTTTTTTTTTTTAATGTTGATTTTGTTTCTAGGTGTTGATTTTTCCCTTAAATGGTGTCCTTAATGGTAAATGTTTTAGCTTCTGTACTCTATTGTTTATCAAGCAGAATGAAGCAAAGGACGACTTTACTGCATATAGACAAAATAAAGATGGTTTATCTCCTTTGTTGTTTGAGGAACACAGTACTGAAGGAACAAAAACTCTGAACTTTGGTGTTCGGACCAACTAGCAAGGGTACACTTGTAGTTAGCACAGTGTTACAAATCCAGAACAGGCCTATGCAGCAAAGAATAATGTTTCCAATAGACAGATGCTTGTGTGGGCAAGGAAACTTACCCCTGAATGACCAAGAAGGAAATAGGTGGCTTTTACTATCATTATTGTTTATACCTTTAAGATCTGAACATCTACTCATGCCTCCTTTGAAGCCTCACATTTCAATGCAGTGTGTGTTTAGGATATCAGAAAATCACGACTGAAGTCCAGTTTCTTCTTCTTTGCCCATCTTCCTTGGGCCAGTTAAGAGCTGAAATCTTCACAGTTGCCGTTAAAGAAAGTTTCCTAATCTGTGTGGAAACCACCACCACTGCAAGCACAGCAGGAAGGCTTCAGTGTGTTGCTGCTTCTTGCAGTAAGTTTACTTCAAGGCATTTCTTCTTCCATTTAGATAGTTAAATTTATGCTTAACATAACCACTTTAATGGTAGTAATTAGAAGAAAGGGAATGTAAGAGAGAGATTTCATGGAGGGTTTTTATTAATTAATTGAGCTATTATTTTATCATATATTTTAAAACTGCCAACATATATACAATACACATTCTTTCTATAGCTAAGCTGTCTCATTTAAATCCCAGCTGTTTTCAATTCTCTTTAATATATCTATTTATAAATAAAAAACTATCATGAAAATGTTCTTAATGAGAAGTTCGTTTCCTCCATTTGGATGCTAAATTCAGTAATTAGGCTGAAGAATAGTTTGTTTCCAATAGGCAGCATCAGTGGCTCTCAGATACAAAATAAAATGGCCATACATAGAACTGAAGTTTTGTAAGGTATAAAATCGAATGCTTAGCACTTCCTCACATCATCTTTGATTCAAACCAGCTCTGCCAAAAGCAGTAGGATGCCGAAGTGTAAAATGCATGCAACACAGTGAGATTCAGATCTTCATTTTGCGTAGGAAATAAATTGGTAATCCCGTGAAAACTTCCAGGTGGAAGTGTCAGACGTGCCCAGTGCAGTCAGTAGTTTTGGTGTGTAAATCCAAGTCTTCTGTTACAAGATTTGATTGTACGTTTAACACTGGAAACTCCCATAAAAGAGTGCTGTTTATGTTTCTGAGAATACAAAGAAAGAAATGATATTGAGATTACTGGAGTGCTTAAATCAGCCACAGCACCATTTAGTAAAAACATCTTTGGCACCATGGGGATTGCTATTACCATTATAGAAAAGGAGAAAACTCCCAGCCCAGTCATGTTCACTTGAGCAGGGAAAATATTAAGCACCTTGTGATGCTAGACAGAATGCACACTATGAAATGCTTTCATTTTGTGATGCTGCCACCTCAGATGTTTCTCACTTTGGTCAGTGTAGAGAGCACACAGTGAATGGATGCTCATTGTAAGATGTGGATGAAGATAAATTCATTGTTTTTAGGCTTTGATCATCAACAATTTTCATGCATTTAATAATATTCCATGTATAATTGCGAGCATAGTGTAAACAGCTCGACTTAACTTACAGGTATATACATTAAAAGACATTAAATGTTCTGTTTGTAGCGTTGTCTGCAGCACCCGTGCAATATATTAAAACTATGTTCATGTTTTGGCAATAGTACATGGAGAAATTACATACAATCTCAAGGATGAAATACTCCTGTGTTGTGTATTTTCCTAAAACTTTAAAATAAGGTAGATTTTTTGTTACTACACTGTGGTATTATGGTGCTTTTTAACTGTCATATTTAATTTCTTCTCCTGAACATCCAGCATCATTTTTAAGGGGCCACAGAACATAACATGTTCTTTGCAGCTGGTGGCACTCAGCATTGTAATTACTGAGTACCCTTAACTGACTGTTTAAAAGTTTTGTTGTAAATTCAAATCAGAGCGTGAATGTCATTGGAAAACATGAAGTTACATTTTTAAAATGTATTCGCTAATCATGTGCAAATCACTGTCAAAATCATAGAGTGTGACAAACCCTGTGAATTTATCTAATTGTTTTGTGCTGCTGTATGTGTAAATGTACAGGGAATAAAATCTGCATTTCTTCATAGGCACAGAAGAAGCGGAAATCCAATGAATCTGTAGATTCAGAGCTCTGTCTTAATGAGGTAAGAGTGCAGATCATGTATGTTTCATAGCCACAGGTGTGTCCCCTAATACAAATTCTCAACAACTTCCAAGATTATAATGGGCTTACCCCACACTAAATTCTTTTTAGTGTGGTTATGTTTGGATACCGTGAAGTATTAAAGATTGATCTTACTCAGAAATCCAGAACTGGGCTCAAAGTGGCTTCTACTGGCTTTGTGTTTTAAAGCTGTACACATTTAAGCAAATCCCATGGTAATTAACATTGTACCTAGCATATATAATTAGTTAATAATCTGTAGGAACACAAGATGATAAGGCTTTTAACAAATACAGAGAAACACACTGGACAGCATTTTATGGCTAACAAAAATGAACAATTTGGGGCCTGAACTGGTATTCTCATCAGAAGACATGATGCTCAGAAGACAGACTGCTAGTCCACAGAGGCATAACTTTCCAATGCTGTTTAATTACTCTGAGCCTGACCTCCAAGGCCCCGTTTCAGACAAGAACATTACTTTGGTTTCCATGTCTGTTGGTCCATATCCTTTGTCCTGAGTTTCTCAGGAAGCTTAATAATTAGTAAAGTACATTAATTATAAGCCACCAAATGGATGTGACCATATCTTTTAGGTTCTCCTTTGCTGTACAGTGTTTCCAGACAATGTCATTTCTGTAGCCCCGTTCCAATCCTTTAGGTTCTGTTAAGAATTTCCTGTAGATACTAGAATAAAGTTTAATAACGTGTGAAGAACCAAGGTTATGTTAACAGTATGCAGTAATGTTAATGGATATTAATGTTGGCATCTTGTGCTGGCTAAAGACCTTTCACCAGAAGGCCCTTATAACTGCAGCTTGCCATCGGGCTTGCTGGTCCACCTTAACCCATATCATGTGACAGTTCCCAAAACACATGCTAAAGGTTGAGTATAAGATGAGAGAAAGCATATTGTGATAATTCCCTCAGTGCCTCTTACTACATCCAGCAGTTTGTAGCTCAAGGACCTCCAGCCAGTGAGAATCCTATCAGATGATAGCAAAGGGAGAGGGAATGGCATGAAGATCTGTCCAAGAGTTGCTCCCTGGCTTTGTAATTACTAGTTTCTGTGGGAACTGATGCTCTATAATCATTCTTGGTATCTGCACTTCTGCATAGTTCTAGCTTGTACCTTGGCTGATTGGCTCTGCTGGATGGCGGAGGCTTGACCCCTCTGAGGAGCTACATCCCTGAATGTTTTCAAGCCCCGAGTAGGCAGGGTATGAGCAACTTTACTTGGAGTAGACTGGATTTAATGACCTTAGAGGTGCCTTCCAATCTGTTCCGATTCTGTGATTATACATGCATTTTATTTTTATTTTTTTAACTGAGGATGATAAGCAATGAAAAATATTCATTATGCTTCCTACTTAAATAGTTCACTCTAATCTGGCAATTTATACTTGCCTATGCCTACTGCTTTATTATAGGTAGCAAAGGATACAAGGCATGTAAATAATGCCACAAAGAGGGGAAGAGAGATAAATAAAGAAAAAAAAGAAACCTCAATCTTTTCTGATCCCATGGATTGGATTTTATCTATTGGCCTCCAGGAGTAACTTGTTATCAAAGTTGTTCTGTTGACTATGCAGAACTTGCAGTTTCACTGGGGGTCCCGCGTTTGTGTTTTTGTTTTTGTTTTTATTATTATTATTATTATTTTTTAATAAACTGGCATGATAAACACAGATGGCTAAAACAAATGTCCATGTTTAACAAGGTAACAAGGGCAAGTTTTACACATGGAACCACTGTTAGAGATTTTTTTACTACGTTATTCCTTTTTTTTTTTTTTTTTTTTTTTTGAGTCATGCTGTGCTGGTGCTCTACACTAATGATATTTTATCCTTTAAAATGTTGTCATTTCACTTTGTTTTTATGCTTTTTAGATAATTCAATTTGTGACTGTGATATATAGGTAACTGTGGAGGGTGGGACATGAACAAACATGATGAATTTGTGACACAGATTTGAATATTTTGCAATGAAAATGTGTAACAGTGACCAAGGAAGGTGTTGTGTCTTGCAGAATGCTATTGGGAAAGACAACACAGCAGGAGTCTCCACCAGTCACATATCTTCGGAGAATTCATTTGCTCTTCCTACAAGCTTCTACGCAAGCACACCTCTCATTCTGATGACAATTGCACTCTCACTCTGTTTGTTCCTAAGCTCATCAGTCATCTTGTAGCTGCATTACAAAAGGACGTGTAAAAAAACAAACAAAAAAATCTGTTTCCTGTCCTCTGTTGTTTATCTGGAATTCCAGGTCTGGGGGCTAAGCTGAGGCACTCCTGCTAGAACAGTTTCAGTCAGCTGGAATTTTTTTTTCTCTCTAAAAAAGCTTCTTGTGATATTTAGAGGCTTTGTGAAATACTTGGTGCAGTGCTACATTCCAAACCCAAAAGGCTTTTGGGCATGCAGTGTTTTAAAGAGACAGTGTGTAAATTTGCCTGTAAAGCAACCTGGTTGGATTATTTTAATAATTACATTAATTCTAGCCTTTACCCAAGAAGGAGGATGGCAATTTTCTTAAGATCCTATTTATCTCATTTAATAGTTTCGGTTTTCAAACTGATTGAACTTCAGACTATCAAGGATGCCAGGCTTTTGTCTAACGGTGAATGTTCTCCCAGAGAGTGGACTTTATGAAACTTCCTCATTTGATAAATTGCTACTGATGTTAAACTCTTTCAGTGTATTAGCATTTTCCTCTTTAAATGTTTATGTACTGTAAGTGATTCTGCGTTCCCTGCTGAGAAGCCATTATAATTCACATACAGGTATAATGTATGTCTTTCAGTTAAATTCTCATAAAAATAGAGTGTGGCATAGAACTTTCTAACAGTACATTTATCTTTTAATTGTATTCATCTAGCCTTAACAAGGGTGAAGATTCTTTAAATTAACAAGAAGCAGCCATTGTGAAAGCTTCATAAACATATATTTCTTTAAAGTCATGGATGAGCAGTAGAAACAAGTTTTGCTACAGGAGTTCAGCTATACAGTTGCTGGTCTTTGCTTCCATTGTGATACTATAGTCCAGTTATTATATTTTTCTTAATAAAAAAGATACACAATATATTTGCTCTACTAAAACAGCACTATCTGTTTATACACAGCTGATAGCGTCAGCTCAGAAAGTTACAGGAGCTTCATGCCTTACTTCTCTTATCACAACATTGTAGAGGGAAAAGATGCAGTGGTACGATAACTGAGTTTTATTTCTGAGACGGCTAAAACCAACACAGAAGGATGGTTGATCCAATTACAAGGCAGCATCATGCACACTCACCCATGTGACAGGCTTTTCTCATCATAGGAGTTCTTACTGCAGCCCATGGGATTGCTGGCAAGATGAACTGTTTGCAAGACCTGTACCTTAAAGGTTGTAATGGCTTGGATGCCAATATTGCCAGTGTGCAAGATTTGATTACTTTGGTTTTCATTCGGTGATATTGACAGCCTCTGCTGGCTCATGATGGTTTTCTGTGGTATCTAGAAGGGATTCTTTAAAGCTTTAAGTGTCATCAAATAGGCAACATTTCTCCTTAGGGCTGTCCTTATACCTTACTGTGATGGCTTGGTGACTGTTACAAGCAGTTATGTCTAAATGATCAGCAGTAATCAGTTTTTGTTTTTCCTGGAAGTAGGAGATAACGTGACCAAGCAAAGAGTTCATCATGTTGAATTTTCATATTTACTTTGAGACTTACACAATTATGCCCAGGCCTGCTTTGAAATGTCTGGATCAGTTATTTGCAATACAACTATAAGGTACAAATTCCTGTTTTATAAACTGCAATGAAGTTTGAGAGTGTGCAAAGTACACATCTTACTAAGAGATTATTAAACCTATTGACAAATTCATCTTTTGAGCTTTTTCTTAGCTAATAATAAACACTTTCAGAAATTATAAAATTCACTTATGTACTCTTGATTATGGTCACATAATATAGGTTTCAAAGCACTGTGTATGTGATAGAATTCTAGGATGCCATGTGCCATTGAACATAACAAATTAGACAATATTACTTTTTAATTCTGTGCTGATAAGAAACTGCAAATTACTTTCAAAGGCATCAGAGCTGCTTTTGAAGAATATATAGCATATAATTACCAGCAAAGCCCATGTGGTTCCTGTTGCTCTTCTTGTGGAAGCTAATCAAATTATTGAAAACTAGTGACAACAGAAAAAAGATTATGAGATTCATGATTTAAAAAAAATAAATCAAATTCTTTTATGTCAAAAGGAGCTGATAGTATAACCTATTGAAATGATAACGAGCACAGTGTTATAATTCAAATGTCTGACATTATCCAATTAAAAATATTTTCAAAACAAATTCATAAACATTACAATTATTAAATCCATCTTTGATCCACAAAGCTTTCTTTAAAATACCATTTGTATTCAGCACATTAAACATTTTAAGCAGTATCAGGAATTTTAATAACCTCCCAGTATAGTGCATACCTTTTTGAAGATTTTATACATTTGGTTTGATTGCAGTATCTTTATTACATTTAATACAAATTACTAGAGCTTTGACACTGTGTGATCCCGAATAAAAGCTGTTGATCACTTATACTCTAAACAACAACCTAATTATCTTCTGATTACAAAAGAAATTGCTAGTTATCTGATTCAATGAGGGTTACCTTTGGAAATGCAATTATGGGTATAGTAGAGGAAGAAATGGCATTTTATACAGCTAGCCATGTTACCACAAACAACACAGAGCACTCAAGCTTTCTTTCCTGTATAAATTAAAAGCATACTGAATTCTTAATTAAAAAAATAAATTGCTTATTAAACAGGCAAGAGGGAAAAAACCCTAAGAGTCTGACACTTAATGAGGTTTTACAGGCATCACCATGCAAATATTGGAGGATTTTTAGAAATTGGATGTGGTGTGGACGATGTCAATTTAGCATGGTGACCTTGTCAGTGCAGTCATTTGCTACAGAACTGAAGTATGCAAATTGTTTCACTTTTTCCCTTTCCGACTGCTAAAATGCCATGTGTTGAGTGCTCAGCCAACAAACTGGCCATTATGTAGTATTTTAACACATTAATTTTATCAATATACCAATAATATAGGAACTGTCCAAATACAGGATGTACATACAGATGACCTACTGTTTAAATTGTAAATTTAACCAATTCAGTTATGTTTAAATTAAATCATGGACTACCATAAACATTTACAAATCATTTTTTTCATTGAACGTAATAGAACAGACGTTGTCATTAGTATTATTAGGAGTGTGTATACACTGCCACGTTAAATAACCTGATTATTGTGTTTTATGTTCCTCCTTAAAAGTAGTACACAGAAAGATAAAATTCAGTCTGAACTGAACTATATGGCTAATGTTCCAAAGTATTTGATATAGGTATTAATTCCACAAACTAGTTCAATGAAAGAGGCAACGAAGATGAGCCATTCGGTGAAAATAATAATAATTAAGGGTGGGGGGACCAGTGCAGATAGTGACATCCACCACTGTGCAGTGGTCCTGCACCCGTGTCTGTGCAGTGTTTTGATCAGGAACAAGGAGCACAGACCTTGTTTCACTGACTTTTCACTCATTATCCTGGCTGTCTTCAGGGGAATGGGGAGAGAGGTGCTGAGCAGTCTGCAGGGGCCATCCATCCATCTCCACTGGGGCACTGCCACTTCCCATTGAACTCTTTCATTCGTACTGTGTCATTATGAAGAATTAGGAGGAACAGGAATTCTTAATTATTTCAAAGCATTTGTAGACTCTGTCTGGAGACCTATGTCCAGTCCATTTTCTTTTAATGAAGTTATATCCCAGTAAGACCCAAACTTTTAAAAATGAGGCTGTTTTAATTTGAGGAATGCTGCAGTTTGTCAGTAGATTGAAAACATGAAAATATACACTACTTGCTAAGCCTGTGTAATTAGGCTGGAAAGAAAGAAAACAGAAGGAATCACCTTGAAATCTCAATCTGATCCTAATTTGTGTTTGTTTGTTTTTTTTTTTGGCTTAATCATGATGATATTTCCATGGAAGAGAGATGGTGAGAAACCAGTGAAGAAGACCAAAACTCAGAAGAGCTCCTTGAAGGGACGTAAATTGTGTATGTCAAGTGACATGAGTATCTCATACTTAGCACTGTGATTTGTTGAAATAGAAGAGCTGGATTCTGTTAGGACAAGAAACTCCATCAGAGTAAGCAGTAAAAGATGGAAGGATGAGCAGATACTTTTACAGCAATTATAACTTTCTTTCATAAAATGCAATTGTTTGTCTTCAACAACGATGTGGATCTACCTCATTGAAAAATACACATTCACTGACAGGACTTCTGCATTAAATCCGGATAAATTCATCTGAGCTAAAAAGGCCCCCAAGGTTTTTTTATACCCGTAAGGTTATTCAGGTTCTACCTGATGTTCATGATATCAAATAGAAGTATAGTTGATTCTGATGAACTTGGCAGAGAAATTAATCCAGAGACTTGTTAAATATTTCTCATATTTAAATATTTGCTTTTTCTTACCAGCTCAGTTCTTCCTATGACATTTCAATTAACGGCTATTTCAGCTTTTCCTTTCACTTTGGAAGGTCATTTTATCCATATTCTACAGTCATCCACTTTCTCATAAAATATTTTTTTTTTCCTCAGTGGTTTTGTTCATTTGTTTGTTTGTTTTTTAATTACAGCCTCCTGTTCTGAGAAAAAAAACAAACAAACTGTGGTCAGGAATATGTCTCTGCTGAACCACCAACACCTTTTCAGGGGGAGGGAATTGCAAGTTCCTATTTTATCTGTTTAGCATTAGTTTGACTCTAGTACAAGCTAAAACACAAAGTTTCTATTCCCCAGATGGAATTTAAAATTTAGTTTGATACTGAATAAGGATTAAAAAGTTTTAAACTTTCACAATCTCTAAGAAATATTTAAATATTTTTAATGTATTTTCCACTTGGAATTGCAGTCAGATAGTGTCACTAAATAGTATTTTTTTCAAAAGTAAGAAGTTTCCTTGTGAAATTTAGATGTGTCCATTTGAAGGTAAAAAATAAGGGAGGGTGATGAATTCCCATTTTTTTGATTCAATATTGTCTCCACTTTCATATACCTTTGTTCCATGTTTTCTTCATCTGGGTATGTTTGCCTTCAGGGGATGGTTATACTGAATAGGTATGTTAGATGCGGTCAGGTCAATAATCAGAAGCTAAATCCCGTAGCTCCTGCTCAGAAGCTCAGTCTCTTTTAGCATTCATAAAAGACAGAGCAAGAAATTCAAGATGTAGCCTGCAGATTATCTGAAGAGCACAGAGTCAAACCATTTCTCCATAGTGTTTCTTATCAATATGCACTGTGGTATTATAATTTGGTGCCATCTAGAATAATCACTGAAGTTCTGTGAACACATTTGACCAGAGCAGCTGCAGTTTCTGCTGCTATACCTTTGCCAATAGCTGAGCTTTGTCATGTAAAGAGGCAATTGCTGCCTGGATTACAGCAGCCAAACCTGATCTCACTTCAGCAAGGGTTGGTTCCTCTAACCCCATTTTCCCCTGCTCTTAGCAATTCCAACACCCTCTAATTCTTTTGCACTACTTTTTAATCTCTCAGAAGGAGAGTTTCCTAGAAGTTGTATATATAAGAGCAACTTTTCTCTAACTTCTCCTGTTAAAATACCACAACTGACATTGTTCTTTGTGGACTTCTGTCCTACAAAGCGTCGATGAGCCCTTGCTCAGCACCTTCAGTCCTTAGGAAAACGAGCAGCAGTTTGGGGGAACTGCCTTCCAGTAAATGAGGCCATGCTTGTTTTCAGGCTTCCTGAAGCCACTGATTCCGAGAATTGATGGTATGAGTAAGCAAACATACGTCGTGGTACATGGTGCCCTGGCAGTGTGCTGCTCCCCATGTCGGCTGGCTCGTGTCAAGCAGTTCACCAGCATTGGCACCAGGATGCAGAGTTCCTCATGGCTCCTTCTGCTGGACATTGCTTTGGCAGTAGGAGAGGACATTCAATTTCCTGCTGTTGTAAGTGCAAAAATATTATACCTTATATTGATGTATTACTGTGTGAAATACATCCCTGGCCCTACTCCCCCTCCTAAATCCATTCTCTCAGTCTGCTGGGAAGCACCAAACAGCTGGAAATGGTTGGCTGATGCCCCCAGCTCTCAGTATCAGTCTCAGTGACCTAAGGCCATCTCAGGTCAGTGGTTATCTCTGTCCATTTCCTACTGCCTGTTTTGTGGCCAGTCGCATAAAGCAGTGCCACAGTAGGCACCATCCAGCAGCAGCATTCTGGCTCTACAGATGCTCTCGCAGTACAGGAGCGGGTATGGTGGCACTACCTGGTCTTTACTGCTTCTGGTCTTTGTGGCTTCTTCATCTAGCCAGTGCGAAGTTCACTTAGACCTCCCTAATAAATCTCAGAGCTACAAGTGCGCCACACCAGGCTCACTAACTCCAGTCCACATAGAGTAAGAAGTTGATTTTGACCACTGCATTTGTCTTTAGGTAGGAAGCTTAAAAGGTGCAAAAGCTGAACCTCATAGATTTTTCTGGACCACGGGGAGACATAAACTCCTTCCAGCACAGAAGCCAGCAATTCTGCTGGAACTATGGCATAATTTTCAAAATAAAATCAAACATCACAGTCCTCTCCTAAGAATGCTTATGGAAAAAGATATATATGAAATAAGGTAACGTTTGTCAAAAACAGGAGAAAGCCTGAAGATGCAGAAATTACTGGAGCCACTGTTCATTTTAAGAGATACTGCAGGGAACACACTGCTGAGAAATAGAAATATATGTCCTGGTGGGCAGAAGGCAGGTAGAGAAATCATAGTTTGTTTTTTTTTTTTGGTTTTTTTTTTTGACATTGTGATTTGGCCCATGGAAACTATTCCCCTTTTAAGGGATGAAGTAATTCTCACAGGAGTATGCTATACGAAACACTGCTGATGGGAGCACAGCATCGCCTTCCCACACCTCAGGCAGGGTCACTGGTAATGACTGCGTGCTCTGGGGTGGGACAGGCACGTTAACCCTTAGGTGACGTTGATTTGAGAAGGCTGTTTGTAAAGATTGATAGAGGTAGAACAGAGCCCCGCGGTGGATTGCGTCTGGCAGTTGGGAGTGCATAACCCAGGCTGAGCTGAGTTTATCAAGAAAATAGGAGTAACAATTGAAGGAAAATATGGTCTTGAATTTTACATTGTGTCCTCTCCGGGAAGGTCACAGCAGAAGTGAGGGATAAAACCAACCTCTTAACACTTACCGATACCTTCCACTGTTTCTGGGTAAGAAAATATAAATAAGTCCTGAAGGTAGGCAGTAGAAGAAATCACTTCAAAGCCCTGCAGCAGAGGAGATTTAACTGGTGGCAATTATTAATCTCCATCTTCTCCCCTCCCCCAGAGTTATTGCTACTGAGTTTGATTAACAGGGTTTGTATGATGTTTTGTGTGGCATTACTTAGTGCTGAAATGATTAGCTGTGATTAATGCTCTTCATGCCGGGAAGGTGTATGTTTCTTTCACTTGAGGAGATGTCTAAGTTTGCATTTCTTTTGTGTAAAGTGCATGTAGACAAGAGCTGCAGCGAAGAGGAAATAGCACAGGAAGGTTCAGGTATAAGTAATTTTGGTTAATAAAGGCATTAATTGTGGGTAGGCAGAAAGGATGCAGGCAGGGGAAACTGGTGACGTTTGGACCCAGGAAGAATGGCATTCACTGTGAACTGAGGATATCCAATGTTAGCAGTTTTTGTTTGATTTTTTTTTTTTTATTTATTTCTTTTTCCCAAATTACCCACCTAGAACATGCTTCCATTTTTTGGAGGAAATTATTACACGAATAGTTACCTTCTTGTGCAAATTCTATGTTGTCTTATGGATTTCTTTACATCTCACTGCAGGTTATTATGTGTCAGGTCTTCAGTCATAATGGCTGGTAATTTGTTGTAAAAAAAAAATATATAAAAACACTGTTCACTTGTTCCTGTTGACTTAGGCATTGCTCTAAGGACATTGCTTTTTGGACCGTTCACACTTCAGAAGTCAAGTCATGATGTTTGGCATTTTCTGTTAGCATAATTCTCCTGCATTACTATTGTACATATCCAGAAAACAATCCGTCTCAATAAACATTATTCTCTTTTTTATTAAAAAGCATGTTTTTGTGAGAAAAATTTCCTGGTTGTTTGTTCTGTTTTGAATTATACAAAAGAAAGGAAGCTTGACTGGCAAAAAAAAAAAAAAAAAAAAAAAAAAAAAAAAAAAGAAAAGAAAGAAAAGAAAACAAGCTTATTAAAGGTTGAGCTCATTGTTCCCTGTTGTTTTACAGTCCACTATGATCTAAGAAAATAAGAAATAAAGCTTTTCCCTTTAAGCATCTGTGCATTTGCTTGCTCCCTAGTCTTTTTGTGCTAGTGAATGTGGCCTGCAAAATGACAATGAGCAGGGAGTATCAGATGGAAATGATGGGGAGACGGGCACAAAGTGGCCAGCTGGCCCTATTCATACTTGCTCACTCTCTGGCACGCAAGCACACCTCCACGCCCACCCCAGCCCTTCCGTCCCAGCAGGCCAGAAGCAAAGGGCTGGCTCCTGTTGTCACACGTGGGAGCAACGGGGCTGCGAGGGCTTCAAAGACAAAGGAGTCTGAGGGGGATATTTTAGGAAATGCAGAGTTTGCTGGAGGGGGGGGTGAAGGTGGATGAACAAGCTTTCATGATACTCCTGTTGATGGCTAGAAAGCAGGAATGTTACTCCAGCATTTGCTCATATTCCAGCTAAGACTTAGCAAATGAGTGATGTGCAAAGGGAAATTGCACACACCCATGGAAAGTGGCAGCCTGCTGGGTTAAGACCAGGCAGTTTGATCTGCTGTTGCCTCAGAGAGGGAAAGCAAGGTTAAAAGGCTGAAAATGCTTTCCTAGCTAGCACAGCAGGTCGCTGTCCTGCATGTTCACCGTCATCTTTGGGCAGCTCTGGATGAGAGCTGTGTGGGGTGATGCAAGCGGGGAAGATATTAGCTGTCCTGGCACTGCTTGCAGCTCAGATGGTCGTGGCATCAGGCTTCCCCCGCTTTCCCTCTTTATGCTGTCACTCACTCTGTGAAGGAAGAGAACAAGGAGGGAGGGACAGAAGTGAGGTCTCCCTCTGGGAGGTACAACTCTGAGATGTCCGAGATGTGCTCGCCAAGCAGCAGCCTCCCCAGGGACAGCTGACCCCAGCTGGATTCAATACCACCAAGCAGCATCTGGTGCATGACCAGATGGGATCCTTTGTGTGCATGGTCTGCGGGTTTGATTTCTAGGTTTTGGTTGGTTGATTTATTTTTGTTTTAATTGTTACTATTAGCACACAGCCTTCCATTGGTAATTTCCCTGTGGGTTTAGGTAAGTTAGTGCCACGGGCCTGCCCAGACAGTGCACAAACAGGAGGCAGTGTGCCATACTGACCATCTTCCATGCGTATATATTACACTGTCATTAAATAATGATGCCTCATAGCATCAGGTGTGACAGAGAGGACCAGTGTCCTCACGAGGACGTTGGCATTCCCTCCCCACTGGCCTGGATGATAGGTGTTAAACAAGCAGTGCCCATCACACCCAGCAGTTCGGCTGACTTTTGGTAGGGATGTTTGTAACGTCACACTGCTGTCTAGTGATGGCCAGGTAAGTAGCATTAGCTGCTTTTATTGGCGTTTATAGAATCCGTTCAGTTAAATAGGCTGAGTTACACAGAGCATTTTGAATGACCCCCTTGGTAAGCAGCTGAATAAAGCAGGTTGACATCATCAAAGTGAGTGTGTGATAGACAAAGAGAGGCGAAACTGGCCAGCTTATCCATTAGCTTTCCTAGAGGTGCAGTTCCAGTGTACCATTAAAGCAGTGGATGGTCTCAGCTGGCTAGGACACGTATTTTAAAAGGTGGTCCTAACCATTTATCCTTGAGCCATCACTTTCCAAGCGTGCTCCTGCAGCTCTCCAAAGCACTCTACCTAAGCAATCGGCCAGCCCTGACACTTGTGCAGATTCTGTGTGTTGGCAACAAAACCCGTCTGGGTTATTGTCTGTCTCATGCTGGATTCTGTTTTACATTCAGAGACAGGAGTATCATTTCCCGAAACAATTTTTGGTAACAATAAAACCCAATTATTTTGGTGATATGCATGTCTTTTTTGGACTTGAATACAGATTACACCCCCTGATTCTGCATCACCAAATTTTTTAACTGTATTAATTATAGAAAGCTGCACAGCGACAGCCAGGAACAAGCCAAAATAGGAACTGGGAAACATTTCTTCAATGTAATTCTGCAGAAGGTTTTACTTTTCTTCTATTTTTTTTCTTACTTGGTTTTTCAAAGGTGATGCTAGAGAATATGTTGCTCTGAGGTAGGAAGCATAATTCACACAGTCTTAAATAAAACACACACCACACACACACAACCACAGAAAACATTTTTTTGTAGCATTACAAAATAAAGACTGGTAGTTGATTGTTTTGAAAGGACCTGGCATTCAAGCTTCTGAATTACTATTGTATATATGTTCGGAAACATAGGACAATATCCCACGAACACTGTCAGTGGGGTTATCTAAACAGACGGTATTTACCTCTGGGTTTGCAAGCGTGCCACATACCTCCTGATTTCAAAGGAGACATTAATGAAAACATCTTAAAGAGAGGCAGTTGGGTGAGAGTGTCACAAAGTACCCCCCCTACAAAGACATACACAAGCTTAAAAATAAAGCTATGTTCACCAAATAACTGCTGGCTTCCTTCTGAACTGGAAAGGCCTTAAATGCAGTATTAACCTGGCTGACCAGTGATATTTGCCTGTTTGTCAGAGGTCAGAATCCAGTGGCTAAAAATACAGTTTAGCCTGTATTTGTCTGCAAAACAATATTTGTCAATACTGTAGTGCTGAGCTTTCAGCAGATCAATGGCTGTACATAGCTCACTGCCCGAGGGCTTTATTATTAATACAAGTGTAGGTAGGCTAAGTATTGAGTGACATTATTAGAAAGGCATTGTCCTTCCCTAGGTGACTTTGATTTATGTTAAATGAACTTAAAGCCCTCTAACACTCAGCCAGGCACCTGCTTGAACTTGTGAGAAACTTTATTTCCTGCTTTCCCTATCATGGGAATTGTACCTGCAATAATCTAAGGAAGGTTATTAGAAATGAGTTTTGGAGCGCCAGCAACTTGGGTTAGCATTTAGAAAATGTTTGTCTCCTTGACAAAAGGCTAAATTATCTCCCTTGAACTTCACCAGTGGGATGGGATTAGACCAATTTGTGAGAGGCTCCAGAACCTTTTTCCTCTTTAAATTTAGTACATGGCTCTGTGGAATAATTGACTTAGCATGGTGACTCTGGTTTAAAGCATCTAATATCACGAAAAGAATGAAGCACATGTAAATAAATTTTCTTGCTGAAGCAGGAGGCTTCTCCAATTACAACCTGGTGCATGTGTTGCCTCAGACATTGTGGCTTTGATGTCTGCACAGATGTCATACTGCCACGTGGATTTGGCCAGAGGTTGCTAGCAAGGCTCCTCACATGCTACCACTTGCTATAGCCCCCGTGGGCACCAGAAGCAGCCAGATGTTAGACTGAGGAAGCTGCTTTCCAGGCACACAGCCAGCCACAGAAGCAGTTGTCCTGTTGGGTTTGGTGGTGCCCAAGTATCTGACATCTGATTAGGGAGCTGGCTGTACTATGTTGGGCTCTTGAATAGTATTTTAGCCTGATCTCATAAAAGGAAACCTGTATACCAAAAAAAGGAGATAAATAGCTGCATGTAAGGCCCTTGTTGCTAGCGCAGTAAGTACTGCTGTGAGATTTCCTTCTGAAGGGAGCGTATATATGCATATTTAGATTACGTATCTTTTACTAGTTTTGACAATAAATGAGACAATCTTGTGTTTACTTGAAATGTAGCAGTGAGGGTATTAAAAATGACACTCAGTATAGAATATTTTTCTGCTGAGGAACATAAAATTTGTGTAGTCAGGGGGTTTCTTGTGTGATTACAGACCATGTACACTTGAAAACAACTTTCAACACCCAGTGACATTAATTTCACTTGACTTCATGTCTTAAGGTCAAAAACATTAATCAGCACTTCTATCATTAGCTCAGTTTCCTTTTCTATTAAGTGATTATGATCACTTACTATTAATGAGTCGTGAAGTTTTAATAAATTTTTGCTAGTGTGAAATTGCTAAACAGTAATTATGGCATATCCTGTATGGATGGTTTGTTCCACAATGTACATTTTGCTTAATGTTGGTCAAAAACATCTACAAAAAAAAAAAAAAAAGAAAAAAAAAGAAAAAGAAAAAAAAAAAAGAAAATAATTAACTAGTTATGGCTGAGGATGCAGAATGGCCTTTTTCACCACATTTATAGTCAATAAAAAGACAAAGCAGTTTTTTGTTTTGTTTTTGTCTTTTTTTTTTTTTTTTTTTTGTCATTGCTGGAATTATTGTATTTCTAGACCTTGTGACTTGTAGTTCTTTATATGAAATGGCACTACCAAGGCTGCTTACTAAAGAGGAGATGAAAGAAAATATCACATCTTTTAAGAGCTATTGTTTTTACTTGTGTTATAAGTCTACCGCTCTGGCACTGAAAAAACAAGGTTAAAAAGCAAAAGCCAGACCTTTTCAGCTAATAGAGAAGAGAAATAACACAGCAAGTCCCATTGCCAAAAAGTAATGTCTGAATACTGGCTTGGCTTTCCTGTGGCTTGCCATTACTCAGAGGCACATCTAAACAACCAATGCCAGATGCTCATTTGGAGCTTGGATGAGGTTTTTATTGGTTAGCTGACTTTTTTAAACACTCGTCAACCAGGAGCTGGGCTATCAGTGGCTGACTGACTGGAAGGTAGCTCTGAACACTGAATATATCAGGAGGGTATACTAAAGAAAACAAATGAGGTTGCAGAGATAACAGTTTCCCAGCTAACTGCCCCCCATTCCCAATTTCCTGGTTTACTGACATCAGGGAAATTTGTTGAGAAGACGAGTATATCTGATAAAGCCACTACAGATGTACTGCCTTTTGCACTGATGCCTAATTTCCTGGACCACCCAAATGGAGGAATAAAGTCAACAGAGCCACACTAGCTTCATTGAGCACTATATCAGTGATATTCCTCCCATCTCACAGTAATCGAGTCCTCAAAAAATGTAAGATAAATTCTTTTCAGAGTTTGTCGCTATACTGGTTCCCCCATGCATGGAGTGGAAGTTGTCTGCCTTTTTTTGAAAGCTCTCCGGAGCAGTACTGCCCATTTTCAATAAGTCTCATCAAAGTGGTGCTGAAAATTTGGAGATGGTTCTGAGAACAGCCATAAGCATGATTCTAAGATTCCATGAAAAGCATGACTGATAGGCAATGTCTAACAGTACAATCTCACCCCCCAAAATGCTATGCATTGTCTTGAACACTGGTTGTAAGTACTTAACAAGGAAGAGAAATTACAAAATAAATAGGAAGTTCGCCATCTGATAAGCAAAGCTTTAACAAGGTGGATGGATAGGCATTAAATCGAGACCAGTTCAGAATAGAAAAGTGTCACAGTTTTAGAAGAGAAGGGAAGTAAACACAGGAACAAGTAAAAAAAGATTTGTACTGTGTTCTACGCCATTGAACACAATCTTTAAATCCAGACAAGGTGTTTTTCCCAGAGAAAAGCTGTGTTCAAAGGAGAATGCAGGAAAGTCCTACAGCTTGCACAGTGCCAGAGGACAGCCTTTTGGTCTCTAACGGGTAAACCCATTTCTCTAATATACCTTTCTGTAGTGTTCAGAGTTGCCAGTCTGAGAAGTCAGCACAGTCTTTGCACTGACTCTGAAGATTCTTTGTATTCTCAAATGGAAGAATGAGACGCTACTGTTGTTAGTTCAGCCATGGAGCAGTCACAGCTGATCTCAGCTAAGTGCACATGTGTATGTGGGAAGGTTAGCATTATGTGGCTGTGCAAAATGTCTAACACTGGCTGACTTGTGTGCTGGAGATGGATAATACCAGCATGGTACACTCAGAGGTATTGCTACAAGTGTTCTGTCGTACCACCCTAGAATCGAGTGGCATGATTCACAGCTGCATTTCAATTCAAATCTAGAGTTCGTCTATCAGAAGCTGAACAATGCTATAGTCTTTGCTTTCCATTATTGAAATGGCAAATGCCCTGGCTCAGTAGAAAAGAATGTCTAGAATAGCATGGGGTTGAATAGACGTAAAAAATAAACTAACCAGCTTCTAATGTCTTCAGCAAAAGCTGTGGCACCATAAATAGCCATTCAGTCCAAAGTACTCTGTTGCACCACACTGCTGGGACAAGGTCATAGCTTTATGGGTAGCTGAGTGACCATCTGTCCTTGCAGACATTAAAGTATCATGTCCTTGGAGAGTTATAAAGCACTATCCTTCCATACTGGAGGAGCTGTATCACTCACCAGCAGCGACTGGGATGCCTGCCTGTGTGACTTGTACTAATCTAAGGGAGATTATTAAAACATTAATTCACATCTCTTGTCTTCATCTTCCTGGCTTGATTCTCACAATGTTCATTACTAGGTAATGTGCAGTTATATCATCTAAGTTTTATAACTCTCTGAGGATACTTTGGGTCAAAAATGAGCTTGAGATTCCAGGGCACAAGAGAAATATAATTTTTATTTGAAGAAACAACAAAGTGTGAGGAGAAATATGACCAGCAAAAGTCATCATATCTAAGTTTCTACTGAAAGCAATTTCACTTTAATTGCACCTGAAATTGACAATTTCTTAATATGTAGAAAGGCCAGTAATTGCTTTGTGGGGATTTGCAAGGAGAAACTGAACAGTGCCTTGGATACACACACTATATAGGATTACTAGGAAAGCCCAGCCACGCATAGAGGGACATCCAGTTAATTTAAACATGTGGTAATTCCTATAATCAAATTTGTTGTATAAAGATTAAACCATCTAAAGAATGAGGGGGTGATTGGATCATCAGTACCTCTCCTTCGTTCATTAAGGGCACCACCACTTCTCAGTAATTGTAACTGGTGCTATTACAACAGAGCGTGTTCCTTGCTCAGTAGGTGAAGCACATGACAAAAGTCTTGTTTGTGTAGCCATGCTCTGAAAATGCCTACCCCCTACTATCTAGGGAAAATGCAGGCTCAATTCAGTTCTCAGGATTGGCAGAGGATGAGCAGGGGGTTCAAAACACTACAACTGGACTTGGAAACTTAAAGCATTAATGGTGAGGGAGGGCTAGGCACACATGCATTTCAAAGTAGCGCAAACACCTCTCTGAGGCAGTGGACAGATGACAGGACAGCTTTTCATCCATATGTAAAAGGAGATCATAAATATGATAGTTCTTTAATGGAAAGTAGTCACTGGCCATATGGTCACATCTAGCTAGGGGTTAGATTGCTTGACCAAGCAAGTGATGCTAAGGAGAAGTCAGAGCTTGTTTAAAAACTCATTCCTCACATTTGACGAGGGTTTGTATTGCCAAACCCACTGTTTCCTCTCTGTAAGCCAGCTTTGGTCTATTCTTTTTATGGGCTTGTGCTCAACTACTGGACGGCAGACTATCTCTAAGTTTAAAATAACAGCATATATGCTGTAAATTCACTTTTTAAATAGATTTCAAGTAGATGATATTCCCTATGCTTGTTCAGAAAAAAAAGCTCTTTATTTTAATCTCCTTCAGTTTTGAAACACTTTCAGTCCATTAGAGCAACATAAATACAAGAGAGAAAACAATAACAGGCTACAAATCAATATGTTTGCACAGCCAGACCTAAATAAATATGATCCAATTGCTGACTTGAAAAACAGAATAGTCAAAAGGTTCCAGAGCAAAATGCCAGTGATGAAATAACTTTCAGCTATGTGCAAGAAACCCTGACCATCTTAGCAGGTGGCATACTCAGTACAGTGTGTTAGGAAGGTGTTCGTCAACAAGGAAGGCCAATCTTCTGTTAAAGTAATGGAAGAGTTAAAATTTACCCTGATGTGAAGAGGGCATGGCTCAGTGTTATTGTGGAGAGTAAGGTGATACAGTGGGCTGTTAAGGGGAATGAGACATGTTCAGTTCAAATATTCACCAGTGATTTCTCATGAAGCAAGCATTAGGCTTAGCAGGAACTTTATAAATAATACACAATAAAACCATAGTCTTCAGCCTGGAAATTGGTACTAAGCATACAGTCATAAATATACACACTGTAATCACATGTGATCAGTATGGCTGTGAGGGAATCTCAGAAAGCCCATAGAAAGTGACAAACCAGAAAGAATGACAATCTCTATTCATTTTGCCTTGTACATCTTTCTTACATGTTTCTGCTCTGCAGCTGATTTTGTAAGAGACAGCAGAGGATGCTTCAAAAGATCATGCTTCAAACACCTGGTAAAGAAAACCAAGAAAAAAAGAGTGTTTTGTTCTATTTCAAATTATAAGCAATAAAGTCCATTGGACTGAAGCCCCAAGTAGCAATTTAAAGTTCAAGTCATTTTATATCACGATTTTCTTTTCTTGCTTAGAGTTAATATTTCCTGCTCCTACCACAAATTAACATTTTATTGCATCAGGGCACAAGTGTAGAAAGGGATACGCACATGAAAAAGGGGCAAAAGGCAAAGCAGGCATGAGAGGAATAACTGCTCAGCACTTCTGGGCAAGCAGGTACAGCCTGCTCTTATATATGCTGTTCAAATTCATGTTTGTGCCTTCTTCTGTACAATAACAATATTCTGCTCAAGAGTAGGTATTTCACAATAAGAGTTTATAGAGCCTTTAGTCAAAGTATGTAAGAACACATCATAATAATTGTTGTATTTGGAATAAGTAAATTATGTATGAAACAGATTTTCAATTCTCTCATTAGAACCCTGTTTCTCTTAGAAAGGGAGGACTAAAAAGCCTGTTCCATCAGAGTCAAGGTTCAAAGCCAGTGGTTCAAAGACAGTGAGCTGAGGCATCATCTCTCTCCCTGGTGCAGTTGCCCCTACTCATTTTTTGCTGTGGATAAAAATAAAATACAGTAAAATAAATGGGTTCCTGAGGGTGAGAGTACTGGACTGCCCCATACATATTTATTCATGTAACCTTTACATTTGATGGGTTCTAACACCACCATTTCCTCCATAAAATATAAGGATTTCTTCCGGGATACCCGCTCAAAAGTGATCTTAGTCATTCAGTTATTTTCAGCACAATAATGAAAAGGACTCATAGCTTTTAAATCTAAATGGTACTTACAATATTCATAAAATCTCATTAGTGTTAAGGCACAACTCTACCTTGGTATGCTTATCCAGCTGTCTTGAGAGGCAGGAAAATGCTGTTAAATCAATTTTATGGATGAGGAAATAAATGCACAAACAATCTAAATAGGGATTAGATTGAAGTTAGAGCCAGTCCATTAGAAAGTGATGAACATCTACTCTCCGAACTGCCTAATCCTGAAGATGACTGAATTCAGTCAATGCCTTCATTCTGAACTCCAGGGCTTGTCAGACACATGTGCATGCTCAGAGTCTCCCTGGATGGAGCAGAAAGGCTCCTGTCTCTCACGTGAAGTACTATCACACCTCAGGGTTACACAGAAAACCACCTCAATTTACCCCAAGTTCTCACTGGGGCAGAACGAATTACTACACCCCCTGACAAAGAGTCCCTGCCCAGCTTTCCTGCAGGCCCCCTCAAGGTACTGGAAGGCCACTGGAAGGCCTCCCCAAAGCCTTCTCTTCTCTGGGCTGAACAACCCCAACTCCCTCAGCCTGTATGCACGGGAGAGGTGTTACAGCCCTCTGAGGCCTTGTGGCCCTCCTCCCTCCTCTGGACTTGCTGTGATATGTACATGTCTTGTGGTGGGGGCCCCAGAGCTAAACACAGAGCTCCAGATGGGGTCCCATGAGAGCAGAGGGACAATCCCCTTCCTTGCCCTGCTGGCCACGCTGCTTTTGGTGTAGCCTAGGGTACAGCTGGCTTTCTGGGCTGCAAGCGCACATTGCTTGCTCATGTTGAGCTTCTCATTGACCAGCACCCCTAGGTCATTCTCCTTAGTGCTGATCTTAATCCATTCTCTGCCCAACCTGGGTTTGTGTTTGGGATTACCCCAGCCCATATGCAGGATCTTGCACTTGGCCTTGTTGAACTTCTTCATTGTTTAACTCTCAGAGAAGTGTGCAGGTATTCTGGAGCATGACCCAGTGAATGCAGTGAATAGGTACTACACTTTCTTCCAAGCTTTTTACACCACAGACTTTCCTAGGCTAGTCTTGCCCTTTAAGTACAGTAGATGAAATCTGACTCAATCTTCATTTGAAAATCTTTGTGTACTCACATATATTTTGTCAAGACCTCATCTGATGCCATTACAGCTTCAAGAAGTCCTTCTGTGTTTACCAGTGCAGTTCAGATCTGTGTAGGTTACCAATATGCCAGTTAGCTTGATGGGGACTGTACTGGATGCTCTGTAACTAACATGTATGGTAGCCCAAAACAGTCATAACTAACGCAAATACTACACTTTGTTGTACAGATATTTTCTTAGTGATTACCAGCCTCTTGAGATGCAACAAGACTTTGACTGTATGTCCATGATTTTTCCTTCATGGAGAAATTGCCATTGTTCAAATGACCATTGTGACCACACTGAGGCAATCCCCACTGTAAGCAAGAGGGAATACAGTCTCTTCTAGTGGAGCTCATCTTGATTTCAGTAAAGCAGAGGTGTGGCAGCATGCCCAAACCATCCGCATCATTCACAGAAAACAACTTATTACATTTCTGGGAAGTTCTCAATATAGTGGGAGGCTGCCCTTTTGTTCATAGGTCATGAATTTACTATCCCACTCTGCAACACAGAAGGTTATTAGAACAATTTCCCTTCTGTTCATTTAATGAAACCACTCATCAGGAATAGTTAATTAAAAATCCATCCTTTGAACTCTCAATTTGGAAAAAGAAAAGAATTCCAAGTAGTTTAGCTCTCTCAGGAAATTAGGCGAGATGAAAGGAGTACAGGCATGTTATGGAAATGCATTGATAAAGGACCTATGGGACAAATGAAGCCATCAGTCCAAAGACAGAAGAACCAATGAGCAAATTCCAGAGAGCAGATGATTTTGGCTCAGGTTTGAGCCATCTTAAATGCTTCTAATCTTCAGAGAATAGAGTTTCAAAGCTAGCTGAAAGCGAGATCTTCTCCTAGGCTCCTGGTGTCATTAACCACTTCTGAGAATCCAGGCTTGTTCTGCTCTCTACCTTCTTACCTCTCCCTTTTCCTTCGCTTGGGCTTTGATTCTATCATTTTAAGGCTGCAGCTTCCACCTGTGAGAATGCAACTGAGAGTTATGAACATCATTTGTCAGAAAGCTCACCAATTTTTCACCACAAGAAAGACACGGATATAATCATTTTCAAATGGAATTGGGAAGTGATGCTATTCACAATAGTCAAATCAGGCCTAGAAATCCAGCCTTAATGATATGACAACTGACAGAAAATTCCTTCTACCCTCACTAATGGAAGTAAATAGACAAACAGTCATAAAACTATATAATTTGTAAGAGATGAAATGCTTTCTTAAACTTTGCAACTAAGAAAGAAAAAAATAATGCAAACAGAAGCAGAAACAGAAGGTTGCTAATGGGCTTATCTCTACAATTTCTGTTGGGAAGATTAAATTTAGCAATATTCTCCTTGTGAAATTGCTTCCTCTCTCTGCCAGTAATTTTCATAGCATGTATTCCCAGGTATGGCTTTTTTCTGATTAAAAAAGCGCTTGCTGACATTGGCCAATCTGTTGATCAATAGATGCAGCCTCAATAGCTCTCAGTCGTCTTCTTCTTGTCCTGAGTGGAAAGTGAGGTTCCATCACTCAGCCATTCATTCAGAATCAAGTCAGCCCGAAATTGCAACCAATTTACCTATGAATACAGAACAAACAGACCCAAAAAGATGTGACCTTCATCTATCAAAACATCTACAATCTGGAGACGATAAATGTGTGATCCTTCCTAGCATAAGCTTCAGCAGAAGCATGCAAATTGAAGTCAATCTTGCTAACTTGGTCCTAACAAGGTTCAACAATATTTATTACGATCACTGTTAAAATTATGTGCCTTGCAAGCTGGAAATCGAGCCATCATATCCATTCATTTGAAAAAAAAAAAAAAAAAAAAAAAAAAGAGGGGAAAAGAATACGAAAAACCTTTTAAGAAAAGTTACCTGATATGCTGATATAATAATCTGTTCCCTTTCTATTTGACTCCCCTCTTTGTGATTTCTCAGGTCTGTGTACAAGTCTTCCCTTCTCTGTAGTGTGTTACATATGTCCAGACATCTTGTGTTTTCCAGCAGTGCCTCCAACTCATGGACACGGTAAGATGAACAGTTAAATTCAATAGCACAGATGTACTCCCCAGGAACACTGTGCCATGGATTGCCTTAGGAATTTGTTCTGCACTCTGTTTTGTAGTAAAGCACATACACTCATGTGCATGTGGCTCAGAAGATGACACCATGCTGCATGTGGCAAGACCTGGGTCATTGCTCTGCATCCCGGTTCAGCAGCACACCCAGCCTCCCAAGTCCCCGCTCCCCAGCTGCTCGTCCTGCGCCTCCCCTCCTGACCCTGCCTGATGCGCCTCGCTTGTGTCATCACGGGTGTTTGTGGAGCTGAACCGTAACCTGGATTCCTGAAAGGAATGGCCTGAAAATAGCTGTTAATAATAAACAGTTGTATCAACACAGCTGAGGGGTGATGAACTGCATGGCGGTAAGTGGAAGCTGGCTGGGGGGAATGCATCTTAGACCAGCTCCTTTGCTGCTGAAACCCACATCTCCCCAGTTGCCCCTCTCAGTCGTAGCAGGGGTGCTAAATGAAGTAACCTTGACAGGATGTTAAGATATCAATATCCCATCGATACTAAGAACCTGGTTCGGGGGGCATTGAAACCTTTAGTGGCTGTTGACGCTCTGAATTTAAATAGCACACCACTTTCTGTCACACTTTCTCATAGTACCTTTGAGGACAAGAGGAAATTCAATGCCAGATCAGCCTGTGATCTCTTCGGTCCAGTGCCTTGTGGTAAACACTGGCCAGCATGACATTTCTAAAGAGAGTGCCTACAGCTCACAGCTGCCAGTATAAATGAACCTGTTGCCTATCTTACTGGCCTCAGTGGTCTGAAGGTGGTTGAAGACTATCGCTAACACCCTGGTCTTTACAGAAGGGCTCATACCTGGTTTACTACTTAAGAGTATAGATTTTAACTGATACACAGAATATAAATTGTCAACAATCAGTAAAACTGAAGTCAGATAAACTGCAGCAGTTCAGTTAATTTCAGATTTTGAAGCTAAGGTGCAATCTTAAATATTTGCAATCCTTTCATTGTGCTTTGAGAGCTGTGGCTGATATTAGCATCGACATCTAGCATCGAGGCTTAAAGAGCTGACAGTCCAAACAGACTAGAAATACACTTATCCTTACAGACAGATAGAGATCTAAGACAGAGAGAAATGAGGGACCTACCACAGGTCATACAAAGAGTCAATAGCAGGAATTGAGCAAAGATTGTCTGAATCATGCCCAGTGTGCTAAAATCTTGACCTTTCTACCAAGGCATTTACACGTCCATAGGAAAGAGTTATATAGCTGGCTGAGGGAAAGGAGTGTACAGACAATTAATTACATTTTTACCTGCCCTTTCTTTCTTTGTCCCTAGCTACCTCCTGGCCCCACAGCCTGGAACATGAATTCTTGACGAATTTTCTTCATTCAGGGAATCTGTACATAGAAGATAAATAGAAGCTGGAGGAAAAATGCCGAGATGATAGAGTAGGTAGAGGAGCTTTTATATGCTACCAACGTATTTCAATATACTCCTCATCTCAGCCCTGTGCAGCTACTCCAAAGAGAGAAGAAGCTTGAATACTTGTATTTTTTCCTCTAGGTAACAACTACAGACAGTAGGTGCTGAAGAGAGTACCCCAGCACTTTAAAGAATGACTGATAAAGAAAGAGCTGTATTAAAAGGAGAAGAAAAACTCTCTTTTTGGTTTCTTGCCCTGAGAACTCTCAGATATTCCTCAGTAGGTGCAGAAGAGCTCAGGAGGCATTAGCATCAGTAACTGTAATGGCGGAGAGGAGCAGTGAGGAGTTTTTAAAGTGCTTATGGGATTTAGGAGCATAACTCCCACTGACAGGCATTACATTCCTTAGTTTTGTCTGAAATGCCACACTGCAATTAACACCTGGAACAGCATATTTTGTGCATTATCCTTCATAACTGCAGGTGATGTTGGATTAGATTGAACTTTTTATTACACTAAGATGTTTTACTTGTGCTGGGAACAAAGTTCTGCTCTCGGTTCTGCTGTGTGCGTCAGCATCACATCCTCCCATTTCTAGGAACCCTCGGGCATGGCACGGCTGTGCCTCAACCTGCACCCTCTCCAGAAACTTCCCCTTCCTTCATATTCTCTTTCCCTGGTGACACCTTCTCTACAGTGTGTCTGCAAAAGACAACAAACTACATAAAAACATATTTAGCCCTCAGTGCCAGATGTGCTGAACTGTGCAGGATGCTGCTCTTTGGTTTACAATTTTGTGTGAAAAAAATCAGCACTAGTTTTATCTTGTACAATCTCTTTGTGCTCTGCTGTGCTTTCACTTGCGTGGATGGGAAACAAAAGACATTCAAAGGCAATCACAAATGCTGCTAGCTTCTTAAAAAGTTTACATCTGACACAAAGACATACATGCATGTTCATGCAATATTGTATGCTTCTCATATAAGGTGCATTTGTGGAAAAAAAACAAACTGATTGTAACAGAAGAGTGGCTGCTTCACCCATAAAGATGTGGCTTTCTCCTGCTAGCAGTCATCTGCACACTTGGGAAAGCTCTGAACAGCTACAATTCAGATCCTGACCCTGCTAATACTGCTAATCCCATGCCCCGATGTGCTCCATTGGCCTGTGAAAGGCAGACATGGATTTTCATGACTGTTGCCAACCTACGCTTCAGAGAGGCAGCTCATGCATTTCCCTAGGCCCAGCCAGAAGGCAACAGAGAGGACATAGCCAAAGGAGCTTCTCAGGGATTGCGCCACCCATGAGGCCATCGGAAGGGGTTTATATGGGCAGCCACAAACCAGAAGTCAATGATGATCTCTGTGTACACTATTGGTTTACATGGAAGAAACTTGTTATTATTTCATGACACTGTAAAGAAAGGAGTGAACCTGCACTGCTGCTTGAGCCCGTATCTGCTGAGGCACAAGAACTATCTCAGACCTTCCCTTTAGAGCTAAGAGTTCCAGAAACAGATTTTGCATGGCAGTATGGACCAAGTACAGTGGCTATAGCAGTGGAGTTAGAAAACCATTTTCATTTCTCTTTAGGACCTCAATTGGCACTGCTAAGCGCAAGTATAAACTACCTAAACCCATAAACTCTGTGAGCTTTGAATTAAAGATGGCAACATCTGTGTGGGAACAGTAAGTGGAAGAATCATTTAATCCTGAGGAAACTTCTAGGTAGCAAAAAGAAGTGGAAAGATGCTGTGTGTGAATGTATGTGTGTATTTCTGAGAAACAGCATACTCTTCCTAGTGATAAACTTTAAAATATGATTTACTCTGTGCAGGCAGCAGTCTCAGACATCAAAGCTTCAGACTCAGTGCAGTGTCAAAAAACCATGAAGCTTTAAGACTCGACCAAGCATCAACACCAAGCTGAGGCAGAAGCTTTTACTCTTGAGACTGCTGACTGAACGGATTAGATTTACTGAAAAAAAAAAAAGAAAAAAAAAAAGAAAAAAAAAAGTCTCTAAAACTCCTGGTAGAAAAATAAATGACTAAATGTGCATTTGCTCAAGTACGTCTTTATTTGTCCTGCTGTACTCCACACATGAGTATTTAAACTGCATATTAAATGGAGGCTAAAACTGGCTGTACATGCACTAATCAATGAACTAATGATAACAAACGTAACCAGCACAGGAGACAAAGGTTTGCTTTTAATCAGAGGTGAAACAAAGACGAAGGTACCAATGAATCGAAGCATTTTCTCATGCTGCAGAGTGAGTTGGCCTAGAGCCATACACTCAGGTACAACTATTTCCTTCGTGCGTGCATTTTTACAGAACCGCTGATGAGCCACCCCTGGCCATTAAATCAGATGTGTGACCAGGACTGAGTCCAGCTGCCAGGCACAGAGAGAAGGGGTTCTGTGGTAGACACTAGTAACTCAGAGCAGACTACAGACTGCTTTGTCTCCTCTGGCCGTGTAGTGGTGCCAGGCCTAAAACTACCGCGGTGCCAAAAAGGCAGGGCCTCCTTGTGCTGAGCTCTGAATGCGTTTGTAAAAAGCTCTTTCCACAAGAGGCGTGCAGATCAAAACAGCAATATAGAAACAAAAACAAACATCAGACAAACAAACAAAACCACCTAAGTGTTACCATTTCTCTTTTTTACATGAATAAAAAAATCATTGCATAGCTCCTCCAGAAGTGGTGTAAGGCCTTGCCATTCATCCAGCAGCGTTACATGCCTCAGTGCCTCTCTGAAACCATGCCAGTTACCCACCCAACTCGTTTGGTACAGGCCGTGAAGGAGATGGGAAATGACTGCAAAGCCCTCTTGTAGGTGTTACAGTCATGGATGTTCCTCTCCTTAAAGCCTCACAGTTTCACCCCAGATATTTTCACCAAGTGAATATTGGAGGAAAATATGCCTGGAGAACCTCTGTTCAAAGCTTTGAACTTGTGACACCCTCTCCTCCTACTGCTCCTGCTGAAAAAGGAAGGGCAATCAGTTTTATTTGGACTGCACACACTTACCTGTACGAGCAGGTGCCTGAATTGCTGCTGGGAGGGCACTGTCTCACTTTAAACAGGGTACGCTGATTTACAGAGAGCCTGCAGCAGCTGGTGGGCTGCAGCTGAAACGATGGTTGGCATTAGTGCTGCTTGCACTGGCCTGTTTTGAGAGGGTTTCATTCTTTGAGTTAGAATTTGCCTCCTAGTACAGGAAAACATTGCCTCCTTTCCATCAAGATTTTGCAGACTGATTAAGAGACACTGGCTACTCTTTCCCACAGTTTCTTGTCCTCTCCATGTACACATTAGACAACAGCCTCTCTCCATGTACCTTCATGGCAAACTTGTACATTTCAGAGCCTGTCACCTCCACCCTACCTAATGCAAATCAGTTAAAAAACAAAAACAAAACAAAACAAAAAAAACACCACCAACAAAATAATATTGATTTCCTACCATACAAAAGAGAACTGAATCTTTCCCTGTTGGTATGTTAGTCCTGTTGCTGACACCGAACAAGATAGAAGGGAAAACAAAGCGAAAGGTAAACGATTGAATGAATATCCCAGATAGGAGTCTGGCAGCCTGCAAAACTCCATCTCTTCTGCCACTTATTAACACTAAGACCATTTAAGAGGTGCTGCATTGTTATTTCTGTAGCAGGGCAGCAAACCAAGCTTAGTGACATGGAACAAGTTGTCAATAGACCTACAGATCTGCAGGAGGACTTTAATTGGGTAAGATCGTATGTCAGGAGGCTGAGATCTTTTTATTAGCAAAAGATGTTACTAGGCATGGTAGCTTTTGAGAAGGAAAAACTTTTATTCCTTTGTCTCTTCTGTCACAAAAATCTACTAAACCACAAGCTTTGCAATGAAAGAGTGCCTTTTGTGTCATTTATATTAACCTACCGTGCTCTTATTATTAACAGTTTTATGCTTAAGAACAGCTCATGGAAAAACATGCTCTTAAGAGCTCAAAAACACTCCCTGCAAAGCTTTCATCCTTTGCTCCCACCCCAGAACCCCAATCAACAAGTGCATTTTGTATTCAGGCTCCCCCTGCCACCCACCCAGTCACTTTGGTGAAATATTGATTCCTCCTTGGATTCCAAAAAAAAAAGCTATTGAAAAACAGCTTGAGGCATTCCCCTGGGAAAGGCCATCCAAGGCCCTTCAGGTGTCTGGAGAGCAGGAAGGTTAGGGGGTGAGATGCAGGAAACCTATTGCCTTATGAAGGAATGGTGAATCTGAGTGGCAGTCGAGAAAAACCTGTCAGGACATGCAGAGGGGCCTCACTGCACTATTGTTGTGAAAGCCAGAGAAATAAGGGAATCCGAAGTCTCTGTCAGGAGAAAAAGGAACGTGCTTGAACATGTGTGCTATTTGGGTTCACAGATCCTGTACAGCTGAAGAATTATAAATTACAATGAGCTCTAGAAAAGAGACTAGAGCAAACATATTTTGGCCTTCAGCCCACCATCCTGCTACATTCTGTAACAGCTCTTTCTTCTTTGCCTTTCTTCTTTTTTTTAACCCTAAGTCAAATTATTTTTGTCGGAAGAAAGGGATGGCTTATCTGATCATCATGGGATAGAACAAATTTGGGAGATCTACCCTCCCCCTGCCAAAAGAGGGGGAGAAGTGCCAGGATTGCCAATTGACAATGCTCACTGCCTATTTAAGATTCAATCAACAGCAGTTTGAAGTTTTCGACTGCCATCCCACAAAGTACTCAGGAGGACTTCTGTGTGGGTTCAGTACAGTGGTGCAGCTCAGTGCCAACTCGGTTTGCAGGGCAGCTTTGGTGCATGCCAGCTAGGTAACTTCTAGGGGCTGAAGCTCCAGTTCAGGCATTTACGAAATATGTGCCAACCATTAATGGGGATGTGATGGTCTGCGCTAATGACCGATCCTTTGCTGAGTGTTTAACAATGTGCCTGGTGGGGAAGTCCAATCTAGGGGGCCAGTCTACACCCAGAGGAAAACCTTCACTCACTGTGTAGGTATAGAGGCCTCCTCAGCCCACGTGGTTCTACCTGAGACTGCTTGACAGATCCTCTGTCTGATCTGCCCTAAGGATGCTGTATTATTATTGTACCTAGGGCCAGCGAGTCACCTGTGGCAGAAGGGAAGGCTAAAAAAGGGCCAGAGGACTGTCTAATTTCTGTGTGTTTTATTCTTTTGTTTTGTTTTGTTTTGGACTACAGGCAGGGAAGTCAGGTGCTTTCACCTGAAATGCTGGGGAGCAGTAGGTCCTGCTATGGCCTCCTTGGAGATGTTGTGGGCTCTAGTCTGTCAGGAATTAAGAATCTTAAAGCAAGATGAGCTAAGACAACTGCAAGGAAAACATGCAGTAGGCAAAGGATTGTTGTTTCGAGGGTCTTTCTTTTGATACTGTCCATCTCTCACAGAGAGTTTCATAGTAAATGAATCTTAATTTCCCAGATGTACAGTTATTTCCCCAGAGTGTGTCTTTTCAGAGACTCAGATAATACAAGCTCCCATGTATCTCTGGGTAACGTTTTGCCCTTTTTAGAAAGGACTTTGGACACGCAGCTCTGAAGTTAAAATTGCATGCAACTGATCAATGTTCATGGTTAAATATAATCAAGTAAGACATTTCTTCTCTGATTAATTTCAACTGCATTGTCAAAGGTGGTACAGATAATGTCAAATTCACATTGCAAGGCAAAAAGAGGCAGCACGATGTCTCTGTACTCTTCAGCTGTCGGGTTTGATGAGAGGGTAAGGATTGTTCCACTCTAGGCAGGGAGGAGCACAGCTCACGTGCATAAAAAAAACCAGGGTGGTATTCTTCATGGTTCACCAATAGGGGACAGCCTTTTGCATATTTGTCAGATGAACATATTCTCGGATGGCATCTCCCAGAGGGAATAAAGTGTCTCAAGTTGTTTTTCAAGCTCCTGTGCACTGTCTGAAAAGATAGTTATGAAATTGCATTGCTAATGCTTACAGAGGAGAGGCTTTCTATTATATGCTACAGTGAAAACATTCAAGTCATAGCTACACGTACTCACTGTCTCCAAAGGTACAGAACAGCTTGCTCTGTCCTAAGCAGAATGCCGTGCTGTTAAATGATGGGGCAGCAACCAGAGAATATTCCGTGTGATGGAGGAGGTGAATTTCACTGTGAAAGCACATGCCAGCTCACCTTAGCTGAACTGGTTATGGTGCACTCTACTTACAGCACATCAGTGATATATCTGCTTGCCCCTCCTAGAAATGTTCAGATCTCCAACTCAGTCTCTCTTTCAGCCCTTTGTCCCTGTATCCCTCTTTCTTACCCCCAGCCACCCCCCGGCCTTTTGCCAAGGATTGTAAATCTGTACCCAGAGAAACAGAGAAATTTTAGTCTTGCCAAAGACAGCCCCCCTCCTCTGCCCCTGCTGTTCTCCCCCCTCTCTTTCATCCTACTGGCATTTATGAAGGGAGAAAAAGGCCCTAAGGTGGTTCTCTTAAAATGGGTACTTCCGTACATGGGTTTAACAGCTTTAATCTGTCCCAAACCAAGAAACTAATAGGGTCACAAATGTATACTACTTGTTAGATCAAGATACTCAGAGGACCACCTCTCCTTCCCTCTTCCTCCTCTACTCCTCCAGCCATTTAGATATGTCCAAAGTTACTGTTTGTCACTTTGAGTGACAAAGTGACTCTTTCATTACAGCCATCAGTTTCCATGTCTAAGGTCAAAATTAGTTCTGTCTGGGAGCCACTTACAGGCTTGAGGTGAATTTAAAGGGACAAGGTTTACTGCTGTAATTTCGTATGTATCTCTATGACACCTATGTGTCAGTAGCAGGTGTTGCTTTGACTGATTAGGCAGCCTCCAAGTACAATGATTAAACAAGAATATCGTGGGATATTTATCCAGACTTAATCTCCCCCTCTCAGTCCTCAAGACATTATCTGTAGAGAGTTGCTAATGCAGAAAATGTTGCTGCTACCATCCAGATAGCAGTCAGCTATCCCATGTAAAATGTGATGGATATACTTTCTAACAATGGGGTGGGAGGTGGGCAGAAGGCAGGGCTGCTGGAGAACAGGTTTAAAACTCCATGCATCAGAGTTGTCAGCTAACTGCGTATCAGATTTACTAACAAGCCTTTCTGGGGCAAAGATTTCTAATTTATCACTGTCTTATGCTGGAAGGAATGCTTAAAATATATATGGACTGGGCTATTTTAGGTAAGACCTGCAAATTAATCTCCATCTTGTTGCATTCCCTGGACCTTTACAGTGAAAACACCTGTGATGACTGTAGTTTACAAAAGGCTGTCTACTTCAGGTCTGCAAATGGTAAATAGCATACCACCTATTGCAAGGGGAAAAAAAAAAAAAAAAAAAAAAAAAAAAAGCATGTCAGGTAATATACTGCTCTTGGATGTCAAATCCACCTTCATTTCATAATAAAAAATACCCTGTGTTTTGAATAATATGTATCCATATCCAAGCCAGGCAGTCTGTTAGGTTTTGGTTGGTTGGTTGCTTTTTTGCAATGTAATTCAGCATCTACTGATCCATTTCTCAAATGGGATAAAATGTTTTCAGGTCTCTGTTTGCATGAAGACTTCTTAAAGCAGGACCAGAATTATTACCCAGAAAATTCCCTCTGCCCAGAAGTTTTGCCCAGTCTATGGAGAACTGGTCTCAGGGCTCTCCATCACTGATGGAGAGGCCAAGCCTAGGACTGGCTGATGTGCATCCACAGTTTTGCACATGCTTACTTCCTTCCAGCCCCCCAAACACATTCACCAGGAATACGTACATATTCTGAACTGATGTAAGAGCAGAAAATATGGCCTCCAAACTCCTTAAAGTTTTCCTTGGCCTCTTCCTCTGAGAGTATGAGATGAGAATCAGGCTTTAAGTACAGCAACAGTGTCAGGTCTCCTGTTCCTGCTCACTGCATTTCATCAGCAGGGCTCGGTGTTTGATCTGTTGTTGAGTGATTGAAGGCGGAAACACTGTGGTCACCCTCGTGTTATTTAATGCTGGTTTTCCTCAGTTTAGCAATTAGCACAGTCACTGAGCTGTTTTACAGGAGGTGTTACTATGCTGAGTTGTTCTACAGCTGCACAGGATCAAAGAGCCACAAAGGGAGCCCAGTGCATATATCTGCCACATGTTCCTTTAACTCGGCTTTGGTTGATGTTAATAGTTCTGAATGTGGCCATTAACTCTCTGTCTCTCTAAGATTTTTTATTTCTTGCAGCATGTCTGAGAGCTTTGTTCCAGACTAGCAAGCCATGACAGCAAGCCAGGGAAGATGAGACTGATGGGATATAGCCAGGGCAATGGCACTGTCCTGCAGAAGTATTTTACCCCAGAAAGAAAAGGTCTCTGTCTCTTACTGTTTCAGGCACCATTATCATTTGTGTACTAATGAGCACTTAAAGATGCATTATTTGTTATCAGAAACATAACTACATAGCTGGTGAATCTTAAAATCTATAGTTTTATAGGTGCATCCTGGGGAATGGACCCAATAGAGAGAAAAAAAAAAAGTCAAAATTGAAACAGTCAGTTGAGAAAAGCAACACAAACCTCCCCCGTCCTCCCAAAAATATTATAGCTATACTTTTCCCTATATTTTCTCAAGTTCAAAGCTTCCTCCTGTAATAAAGGTTTTGCATCAATAGCTCTGTATCAAATTGCTGTAAACTTTCAAAGCCAACAATGATAAATATGACAACCCAATAGCTTTGGTGAAAGAGCTTTCCAGACTTTTATGAGCAGGTGCTGCTGCTTGTCTTGCTATTGTGAGCAGTTTTATCACACTCTCGCAACTAGGGCTTCAAAACATAGTGCCCTGGATAGCGTATGGCAAAAGGCAGGTGGGAAGCTGAATGCAACAGTGAAGGTAGAGGAAGAGGAAAGGAAAGCAGTGTCTACAGCTACAGAAAGGACAAGAAAAGTGGGAGAGGGATGGTTTGACAACACCAGTGTATAGGGATAATAAAGAGGATCTGAGGATGGCACAAAATTCTCCCAGCAAAGAGGGAGAGTATGGATTAAAAATTTTAGGGATGATCCTGTTCTCTTCGTTCTAATGAAACACCTTATTTTTTGTTTCAAGAAAACGATCCTTTCTACAATTCTTTGCTATTGTTGCATACCACTGTTTCTCCTGCAGTCAACAATGAGATTCATCCCTTCCTTGGGGATAACTTGTCACAGGATGCTGATCCTATCATTTTTCCTCACTGTAAGGACAGATGTCTGCTCTGACTGGCAGATTTAAAAATGAATAATTTTCTCTCTGCTGAGATAGGTATACTCCCCAGACAAATTTGAGCATGATCAACAGATATCTTCCTTAGAAGATTGACACAGAACTGAAAAATGGTGCACAGGTCCCTTGGCAAGCACATCTCTGCGAAGCAGTGACATAAAACAGTAAACAAATGATCTATACAACTTGCCTTTTCCATCATTTTATCCTGTGCTCTACACCTTTATCAAGGCAATCATAAGATGAAGGCTTGAGACAAAGTAAAACCATAGTGTATTGCCAAATAGCTTCTAATAGTATTTTTGGCTTCTCATTTGTGCATTATTCCTTAGGAGGAACTTTGCTCCTTGGCAAATGGAAGATGTTGAGCATTACTCCTGTGCTGTGTAAGGAATTAACACTTCAGTTCTTAATATATTCTTGCCTCCACAGTACCAAGCCAACTTAGAGAAAGGCGCTTCATTTTAAGCAGAAGCACTGGGGGAACACAAAAAGCAGGCCAAACCCTGCTGTGCTGCCTGTGAACCAGAGGAGCCCACAGCAGGCTCCTGCTCCTGGAGAGAAGTAATGAGCTGTGGTAGGAACCAGCCCTGGGGCTCCTCCATGGTCACTGTCTTCCACTGCAGAGAAGGTGGCCAATGTGTTACACGGGAAATGTTGCTGCAGGTGTTCAAGCTCCAACACCTCGTTCCAGTCTGGAACAGGACAGAACTTCCTCATCCCACTGCTAAACAAAGAAAGAAGAGGTAATTAATAAAATCTAAGAAATTAGATATGCCAAAGACTGCAGAATCCATGCAAGACTATGACAATAGACAGAATTATAAACCCTAAAAGCAAAGACATAGGTAGAAAAGAAAAAAATAATCAGTTAATGGAATAATGACCTACTATGACTAAAAAAATGCATACTGTCTAGTTATTCATTGCCCATTTTCTTTTATTTCCAGCCTTCTAATGACTTGTCAGCTGGACTACCCACTGTACAAGCAGCTAGATTTATGCAGCTAGATTTCCTGTGAAAATTAATTTGAATCTTGTATAATATTTGCTTAAGTTCTTGTCTGTATTATGCTAGCCCTGCTTCCATTCTAAATAGCTGTGCAGGAGGCCTAGCACTCAAGTCCTACTGAGATTGAGTTTAACACTGGATACTGAAGACTATTTAAATACTTCCGTTGTTCCTCTGCCACTTGAAGCAAGAGCTAACATGAGCCTTTTCTGGTTTGAAATCATTTTAAATTTGGCATGTTAATGAGACACTTAACAGATGAGGCATGGGATGTGGTACTTACTGACACTGTGTGAATATAGCTGTAAGTAAACACTGCTCTGCTTAGCACCGAGACTTCCTAAAAAACCTCATCTAGCCGGTGAAGTCCTCTGTCAAGAATTTGGATGGTCATGAATTATACACTGGAGGAGCCCTCAGCTCTGTGGAGGTTATCTCCTCCTCCTCAGGCTCTGGAGAGCTCTGGAGAGGGGCACAGCCACCGCAGTGGCTCCCAGGGGGCTGCGTGCTCATGTTGCTCACCAGTCGGAGCACTGTCACAGCCGTCTCTGGTGCTCCTGCTGGGCATTCCCACCAGAAGACTTCATCTGGAGCACCCTCAAGAACCAGCTTACCTACAGGCCTCTTACCTCAGTGGCCGATGAGAGGGAAGTCACACACCCAAGATGTATGAAGGAAGGAAGAGTGTGTGACAGGAGAGGTATTTGGTGTGAATCAACCCCATGACAGCTTTCGAAATGACGTGCTTTCTGGCAGGCTGTGTATACCCTGACATGACCTAATGACTAAATTAGATCAGCCAATTCAAAGATTTGAGGGTGTGATACTGTTACAGTTTAGGTGACATTTCCTGAATTTCACATCCTTGTAATTTTGTGAGCTGAAACCATGGGTACTATCTTTGGCAAAGCTGCATTATGGAGAAGCAATGGAGAGAAGTGATGCAGCAATCCCACAGCAACACGCACACTTAAAATAGTTTCACCAAAATGTTGGAGCACTACCAAAACTCAGACTTAACAACCTTTCTCTTGTATTTTGTTTGCTCATCATTTCCTCTCACTGTGCCCTATTTCAATTCAGATTGTAAACACTTCCGAACATAAACTATGACTTTATTTGTTTCTAACACTCACTGTTAGTGCCTGGCACTAACGATCACCACAGCTATTAACAACTCAGATCCTGGCTGTACTTAAAAGAACCTCATATATCTCAAAGTACAGAAATTCATAGTTGGGGTTTTCAATATAATAATTAATATGTACCCCACTGCTAACCCCTGGCTCCCCATCCCTGTTCCATTTGTGTTTTGTAAGGTGTGTTTATTTTTTCTAATCATTTACTTTTCTTTAGTAGTGTAGGAAGGCTGCAGAAATACACTAAGGACCTATTCCACATGGAAGAGCCAATGTAGTTGTACCAATTACTTGCACACCACAGAGCTTTCCTTTTGTAATTGACTTCATACATTCATGTCTTCAATGCTAAGTGCGCAGCTTCATCACCGCACTAATCTTTGTTCTGTTTAGAAAGCAAGTGCAATAATTTCTTGATCTGGGCCTGGGAGGTTTATTTATGCAGGCATAACAAGCACTATATCTAATGACATTTATATAATTGGTGGTCCATGCAGGGAGCACATCAGAGGCATTGGAACCCTGCTTGGTGTCTTAGGTCTCACTTGCATATGGACTGATTTGCAGGGCTCACTAACTTAGCCAGTTGCCTACAGCTATCCTTTCCTCTGTGGCTGAAAAGCCTCAGCAATTGCCCCATTACCTACCTCTAATTCTATTCTGTTGAACGAGGTCTGAACTGTGAAGGAAAGCTTGCTGAGCCTACTCTTTTCCCAACTGTGAATGCAGAGTACATGGCACCTACTTCTCTTCGGGCTACATCTGGCCATAAAGAAAATTAGAGTGGGCTGCAGCCTACTACAAGATTTAAAGTAAGTCACTGATAAAACAAACCTGTTTGTAACGGAAATGTGAGATTTAAAGTACATCACTTACAGATAAAATAAGCCTGTTTGTAATAGAGATAAAAGCTATTTATATTGCTGCGGTGCTGGGTAGTCATATTTTTTCAGTCAATAATAATGTCACCAAAAAATGCATTTTCTGTTGTCCAGAAACTATTTGTGAATTCAGGTCAAATTTCCTAATGGTTATATCTGAGGGAAAAAAAAATAAAAAAAAAATCAAGCCAGGACTCTCAGAAGAGATAATAGATGGTTCTGCTACCTTCTACTCAACAGTTTAATGCAGACCCACTCAATTAATTTTTACTGAGGTCCACTTCCTCCCAGCAGAAAGTTGTATGCCATCACCCGCCCTGCCAGGGTTTGCATGTTGTCTTTTCAGCCAAGATGGACTGCTACAGCTGTTCCTGTATTTTCCTGCCTTCCCACCTGCCAAACATTACAGAGTGGTGAACAGCAAGAAATCTGGGGCTTCTTGCTTGGATTGCATATCTGGAAATGCAGTGCAGTGGAAGGGAAATGTGCATAGGATCTGACTCAGACCCATCCTAGCATTATCTTGGTTCAAGGGTTTGTACATTGCTCCTGGGACATGAGGTAATTTCTCCTCTGACATTGTCAAAGTACATGTTAATTGGAGGAAGACCTGCAAGGCAGTCCCATGACTGAAAATCCAAACCATCACACTGTGGTTCACATGCTCTCCCTTCCTTCCTTGCTCTTCCTAGGAGTGCTGAAGTGTTTTACACAAGTGGGACTGCTTGAGTGCATAGCATGCAGCAGATACTTCCCCTGGGAGGTGGGAAGGTAGTTTCTACATCCATCACACAGCGAAAGAAGGTAAATCTGGATCTCCATCTTGTGATGGATATCTCTAGCCAATGTCTCAACCTAGTCAATGAGAGGAGGAGGTTGGCACCTCCATCCTTACCTTTGTTAATTAGCTACACCTGCTTTCTGTAATCAGTATTTTAAAATGACAGATTTTGGTTCATATTGTGTAGAACTAAATAAATTACTGCACCTTATACATTTTAATGATTTCTCACATCTGAGTAATACTTTGATTCAGTATTTCTGTTTTGATTTCTCCAGCCTGAAACCACCCTGTTTTGCACTCATTTTGTTTTTTTCACTGCACTTCTAGTTGCACAGGGCTGGATGCACTGCAGAGTTGCTTTTAATAGAAATTTTCACACTTCAAGTGTCTAAATTTTGGAAGTTTTTCTTATACATTAGCCTTACCTCTGAATTTCCTATCTTTACTGGTATCTGGAAGCTTTAAAAACACATATAAAAATTGAAGAATGGTTTTAAAAACAAATTTGACAGAAAGAACAACACAACCTAGAGGGAATACTAGCACTAGTTGCAGGGATAGCCAGGAGTTGTGAAAGTCTATATTACTTCAGCTTCTCAGTCTTCATGAACTATTTGGGACTCCCCTCACCTGCCCTCCAGTTCTGTAACTAATGTGTCTGCTTGTCAATATTAGGATCTGCTGGAAAGCTAATATCTCAAGCAGAGTTTGAAATAACAATAAAAAATATATTTAACTAAATCCACAGGCCTACATTAACCAAAATTGTGAGTAGTTTTGCTCTCTCCTCTTAGGTGCAATTTTCCAGAGAGTCTGTTTGCTTGACACGTTTCACCCAGATATAATCAAATGCCTGAAAAAGGGAGAAACTGAGAATGGAGGAAAGCAAGATCTCAAGGATACCTAACTTAGGCTTTGCAGGTTCAAACATTATCACTGTAGGAATATTAACCCCTCAACATAAAGGACATTTCCAGAGAGCCCAGGTGGCCATGTTGTGTTCAAGACTGGGCTGAATGCCAGCCACACAACTAACTCCTTTGTGTCCACTAGCCTGAAGGAAGCTGTGAATGAGGAATGCACTGGACAAAACACTGACCTCAATGAAGTCAGAGGGAAAGGCCCCTTCTTTTTCCAAAGGGGAAAGGGCAGGTTGCAGGAGTTCACCTAGGATATTGTATTGCCCATGGTTGTGAGGTGGGAGGCCCGTTCCTTCAAGACAAATGTGCAATGGTTGAAATTGAGCTGGCAGAACCTGCCTGAGGAACAAACTCACCTTTTATTAAAACAAAAGAAAATTTGCCAGAGCTACGAGGCTCAACACATCATGATTAAAGCCACTGGGGAATTTACAAATCAAGGAAAGGGCAGAGCATGGAAAAAAAATAAGAAGTGCTAGATCAGTTAAAAGTAGCTAGAGAAAACCCTGAGGCTCTGCAGCTGGTCATTACTGATGCAAGAGATAGACTGCCTCGTGGCGAAGGCATATAATGGGAGAAGAGCAACACATTAATCTCCAGAGTTCAGCATAGGGCTGACTAATCACATACAGCACTGGCAGCTGTAGACCACAGACCACCTTCCAGAGCAGGGGGCACCGGTATAGATCCCCATGTGTCACCAACGTTAGAGGTATAACCATGTCTGCATGCTGTAAACAATGCAGCTTACTACTAAACTTTCACACCAAGACAAAGTGTTGTGAAAAGTAACTCAGGGCTGTGTCCATACCAGGTGCAAACTGGACAGGCCATGGCGAGCTGTGCTGATCGACGTGCTGCATGGTGCTTTGGTGGCAGGTATCACCGGCCTTGCTGCAACTCTTCGTCACTGGGGAGGATTCAGATAAATAAAATTGTCTAAAGGTGCTTCAGTGGAACAACATCAAGTGATAATTGTGGTTCCCTGCCTGCTGTAAGACAGCAGGGCAGTGATGACAAAAGGAGGGTGCACAAGTGAGATCCCTGAGGCAGGGCAAGCAACAGGCGTGTGCATCGACACAAACCTCTCTCTCAGTCCTTTTCACACCTTGTTCAGTGGCTCTGGGATCAGGAATTCAAGGTTTCACTACACAGAATCCATTTCTGTATCAAACTAAAAGTATCTGACACCCATTTAGGCCATGAACTAATAATGGCTGATAACTTTTAGGATCTTAGGACTTTAAGGCACATGGTCATGTGTATGGTTAGGCAACCAGTATTGGTTGGGCAGTACTTGCTGTGTAAGAGAGGAGGAACTGAGGCCACCAGGGCCACATATGTCTGTGTCTTCCCTGAAGACAGAGTTATTCAGTCTCTGCAGATGCATTTCCAGGCCTGGGCCCCTCTGCCAGGCAGGACATGTGCTGAACTCCACATAACCTGCCTCCTAGTCACATCCAAGTGACTCTGTCCCTGTGCTAGAAAGTAATAGTTTGTATTTGCCAGCGTAGAAATACAAAAGAATGGCAACAAATCTTGTCTGCCCTGCTGTCTCAGAGTTTTGCACAGCATTTTCTCCCCCATCCACCTTTCCTCTGTCTGCCATGAGAAGTGTCAGAAGACGTCAGATTCCAATGTCTAAATTAAATGTAGTAATCTGATCAGGATGAAATGCCAAATGAGTCACCTCCTTCCGCATCATTCTCCCTGCCACCTAACCTTTGCTCTGCTTCTTGGCTTTCAGTTTGCTGCTCAGCACAGCATCCAAGATAATACAAAATAGGCCTGACAAAAAGGGGGCTAATGGATTAAATCTTCGTGAGAGGTTTCAGGTGGACGTCTTCACAGTATAAGCAGATGTAAGTGATGATATTTGTAGGGCATCTGCCCTATAGTCTGCCTTTTTAATGGGAAGAGTAAAGTGAAGTTTATAGAATAATTCTGAATTTTCCCCCTTCTCTCTTCTAAATGGCATATCAGTGAGACACTGACAGCGCTCTCACCATTAAACCTGACAGAGAAATATATGTTCCCTGATTCCAGAAGGCTGCAATAATGTAAAAAGCAGTATGAATCTGAACTAGATGACCAGGTGGGGGCCTGAACACAGAACACTGTAGGATCAATAGCTTTTAATAAACTCTCTGAATTTGGCACCAGTTGTTGTCCCTGAACATCAAAAAAGAAATTAGTTTAAAGAAGAGATCTGGATTAAAGGGAAAAAAAAAGGAAAAAAAGAAAAGAAAAGAAACAAGAAGAGAACAACATGACCATTTTTCTGTATCTTCCTTGACTGTCCAGAGGTATGTGAACCACCATCATATGAATCAAGATATTTTAGCTACTCTTTGCTTTTCCCTCTCTCTAAGGCCAGGGCTAAGTTTCTGTATAGGCAAGAGAGCGTTTCATAACCACTCATCTGTGGTGTAAGCTAAAGCACAGGTCAGATCTCCTAAGAGCACTGTGCCTTGAGCAGGAGCCACTCAGACAACACAGCTGCTGCTTTGGTGCTAACTGGAAACCAGAAGGGAAACCTCAGAAATCTGCAACCTACGGCTTCTTCTCATCAGTGAGCAAACACAAATAGTTCTGCACTAAAATTTAAGAAAACTACACAAAAAGACTTCCCCCACCCACCCTTCTTTTTCTCTTTGTTTTTACACTGTGTAACTCACTGCTTAGGCTTACTGAAAAACAACACCTTAGAAAGACACCACTCCAAAGCCCTCCTAAAAAGTGATGAGGTATTTTCTGTTTTTAAAGGTTCCTCTTCTAAATCATGTCTCAAAAATAAAACAACATAGAAATAATCCCAAGTCTTCCCACACTAAGTACAGGGCTTTCTTGCTTCACACATAGCAGCTGCTCCTTCCCAGGTCCCATGGCCAGCACCTCCCAAGGTAATCAGATTTTATCAGTATTTCTTGCTATCAAAGCTAAGAAAAAAGAGGCAAAACAAGAGAAGGACTAGATGGTGGAAAAGCTGGATAAAAGAAAAGACTGATCCAGTGGGAAAAAAAGGGCCTTACTAAGGAAGATGAGCCTTTCACACTGCACACAGTAATTTACCTTCCCTTTATTCTTTGTCCCATCCCTATATCTGGCTGGCTTCCTAAGGGTTAAGCCATCTTTTGTAGCAGGAAGGTAAAACTGCCCTCAATGTCTTCAGAAATCTGCTTGCCTATTAGTAATTCCCTAGTGACAATGTAAAGAAAATCAAACACCAGACTTCACATCCTGAGCAAGCCTGGTTATGCATATTTAATAAAAGGAAACATACTATAAGATAAAAATGGGTGTCCATGGAAACTGCATATCTAGCTTTAAAATATACATGTATATTTTACATATGACTTTCTTTCACATACACTCTCCCTCTTCCAATTTTGGTGTTATGTATTGACTGTCAGAGATTTTTGCTGCCTGGCTGTTATTTTCGCATCCCTGAGATGATCTCAGCATTGTACAGCTCTGAGATCTGTCATGTACTGTACACAGCTTAGGCACTGAACTCGCTGCACACAGGCTTTTCTGCACTAGGCAAACATGGGCTGCAACAAAGCGCTGAACAGAATGGCTTGCCCCTAGGATTTAGAACTCTTCAGTATTATTATTTATTTATTTGTTTTTTGGTTGGGGTTAGATGAGTGGAAAACAAAACAAAACAAAAAGGCAGGGTTAAGCTAGGAGCAGTCTGTTCTGCGAGGAGTGGGGGGAGCTGTGCTACTGGCTCACACTGCTCCTTGTCCTCATGCTCTGCCTGTACAGGGGAGAGAAATACGGGCATACATGTCCCCATGGGGATGTGGGGATCCTCCATCACTGATTTTTGGAGGCTGGCTTCAGCCCATGGTGCCATAACAGTTCAGAGCTACAACAAGCAGCTGTCCTAGGGCCTTTTATGGGGTAGCTCTGCAGTTCTGAAAGCTGGGGTTCAACCTCAGGACACAAACTAGAAAGCAATGGGGGGATCAACAAACACTGAATAATCTTGTGGCTCTCTCAGCTCCAGCCACCAGAGCACTGCCCAGCATCAAGAAATGTTCAATAAGCCTCTTTGTTTGCAGCACCAGCTGCTAGGCGATGCAAAACGAGTTGCAGTAAGCAGTGGTTTGCAACTCTAAGAGAAGCATGTGCAGAGGCAGACAGCAAACCAGCCCTGTCACAATTAGCCAATGATGCACAATGAGCTTGTAAAATGAACTTTTTATCAAAATGAAAGTAATAGTTGTCTTTCTCAAATTTTTACCTTTAGCAAACAGGCAAATGTGCCAACTCAACCAGCTGGCTCTAAAACAGCTCTGCGAAGATGGTAAGAAGTACAACACTGGGCCATACTGAGAGACTGCAAGGCACCACCAGTGGTAATAGCACAGAGCAAAGGTCACCATAGAAAAAATTGACATCCTCTGATCAATTTCCATACGAAGTCCCACTGTATAAATTGCCACTGTATAAATGTGGCAACTCTGAGGATCAGCACCTTAGCAAAGGAAAGTCTGTGGCATGAACATGCGCTATCTCCTTATTAGTATTGTTTCCAATAGTCACCATTTTCTTATTTCAGCAACTGGGCAATAAAATTCAGTGCCCACTGCTTTTATTTATTTACTTATTTTTAACAGCAGTGAAGAATTTCCACAGTGAGATCAGACATTTAAATGAAGAGCAGCAATTTCCCACCTCACCCCGCAGAACACCGACATCCAACCTTTATATGTTCGGGCCCCCCCCCCCCTCTCTGCACTATTCATTCTGTAACTACTGCCTTTCATTTAACTTGCTCTTTGGGAAAGACTTCCCAAAGGTTTTAGTTGCCCAATTACTAGACAAACATAACCACACACAGCTGAGCTAATGCAAATAGATTCTCTGCTCCTTCATCCAGCACACTTGCTTCAGGCTTTGCTATGCATTCATAAGCAAATTCTGTTTCCTCCCTTTTTTCCTCCTGTGTTCATCTTAAAATAGAGTGAAGCTTTTATCCTGTTTTCTTGTTATCAGATCAGGCATCCACAAGTTCATTCCACTGTTTGAATCCCCTCACATTCCTGAAACCAGGCACCTGCAAAGTCTACGTTGAAGGCCTACCCCTGTGCACAGAGTCATGCCAGAACAGACCTATGAGCCCATGCATCAAGGCCAAGGCTACCTGGTGTTGCCCATGTTGTCCCGTTGTAGTGCTCCCATTTCTGCAGTTCAGATCTCTGCATTCCCACACTCTTGTTCAACAGCAGTCTGAGAGTTTTGGACTCTAGCCTGTATGCCCCAGGCTTGTCCCATGGCCTTGCCCCAGATTTTGTACAGCCTGATGGTTACCAACAGCATACTAAGTAGTGAGAAAATCCACAGAGTACAGGAAAGCCGGTGATGTAGGCTGGCTCAGCAATAGGAGGGTCCTGGAGGTGAAGCAGGTTCAAACCAGCCAGATTTGTGTGCCAGAAAACATGCAGCACCTTTATGGGAACAAGAGCCCTCAGTAAGGACAGGGTTTCTGGCCACAGAGCTACACATATGTCAGCAGAGGAAAAGTCATGGCAGCATTTGTGACGAGAGTTAGCAGACTTCCTCTCCTGGCACTTCTGTGTCAGCTGCAGGTGGTCTCATGCCTCTTCTAAACATTAGCAGCCATTTGGGCTGACCTTTACCAGGCCCATGGACTTGATGACTCCTGGCAACCTATGGGAAACAGGCTGTCAAAGGCTTCTTATATGCTTGCAAAACATATGCTCAAGCAAACGTTGATAGGTAAAGAGGAGGGATGGTGGGAGGAAGGGAAGAGCAGTATTAGGCAGTCAGCAGCAAGACTACAATGAAACATGAAGCTGCTGGGAACACCAAATTTCATACGGTGGGATGGTCAGGACACTTAATTCTGTTTATTATTCCATTCTATCTACCTACCTATTTTAATTACTATTTTTGGTCAGTTTTGTTCCAGCAGCAAACGCTCTCTACGTGACTTGCCAAATATATATAAAACACATTTTTTCCTGTCAGGGTAAGAAATGGGTTAAGTAAGCTTAGAAGTGGGTTTGTTCACCAACTAGCATCATCTGTATGCCCTAACAAAGTCAGATAACTGTATTACTGGGGTAGCTTGAAAACAGACAAAATCTGCTTTCTGTTTTTCTAAATCCACAGCTAAATGATTTTTGAGGGGGGTGTTTTTATGGGAGATAAAAGGCCAAAATCAATGATAGGACTGTCTGAAGACTGAAGTTTCATTTTATCTCCACAAAAAATCAGGACTCAGCTATTCCAGTCGCTTTCTATTAAGTTTTGGTTCAAAAATGTCACTTGTGCTCACAGCAGCGCTGAAAAGACTATTTATCTGAATCCAGCTGTAACACAGAGATTCTCTTGGATCCATTTGTTTATCAAATTAGATAAGCGTACATCAGTAACACTGTTTATATCAAGAAAGTATTTGTAGGTGATATGAAACCCAAACTGTAGCATGTGACAAAAATTAATAACAGTAATAAATGGTTATGAGAACAGCATGAGGTCTAAAGATAACACATATATGTGCTCAGATATAAATCTGTGGTTTAGAGAATTTAGGGGAAAAGTGCCTGTGACAGTTCAGAGAGGAAAATTACCAACTCTTCCAAACACTTTACAAGAAATGCAACAGTTTAATCCTCTAAATTGTCTAACCGTGGTGATGGATCTGCATCACATTCAGGTCTAAATAAGAACTCTAGGAAGAGTCTAGAGAGAGGAACACAAAATGGAAGTTAAAGATTTCACAATGTAAAAGGGTGCATGTGATATAGTTTTACTTTCCTGATTTTACACTACCTGGGACATCTGATCCAGGAATGCCAGCTTCTATAAAATTCCACTGAACACAAGTTCTTGGCCCAGGTAGCTGCACAAGCAGCTGGTAATGGTTCCTCAGTTCCAGATCTATTGGGCCTCTAGACCCAAAGAAGAGCTAACAAGGGTTAGGCAACATGGTTGTCTACAATAATGGAGTGACTAGAACTGATAGCCCATGGTATGCTAGTCCTCAGGTCTTAATTTTTCAATTGGTCTTCCTTTGCAGCTGGCTCTGTGTAGACTCCTGCAAAAGGAATTAGGATTAACTATTTCTTTCTAGACTCTATATTAGATCTTTAAACACAGATCTAGCTGCAAAGTGCAACTAAGTAGAAATGAACCCCTGCTCATTTTCTCTTTGCAGCCAACTTCTTTTTAAAAAAGCTTAGTCTCCAATTCAGCTAAGCCTTTAATTGTGTGCTTAACTTTAAGTATGTGCTTAATGTCAATGGGACATATGGGTAAGTACAAAACTGTGTGTTTTTTTGGATAGCGTAAGTTACCTCAAACATTTAAATGTTTTGCTGAACTGTGGCCCTGGCAAACAGAACAAGAAAAAACATGTAAGGGTTTATTGAAAAGAAATAGTTTCCCAGTATCAGCTGGTAAAACTATTATTTTTTTGTCTCCTCATAGATATATCAATAACTAATTTCTGTTCATCCTAGAAGGAAAGATTTCTTCAAATCTTAATTGAAATGTGGGAACTTAAACTAAATAACTGAACCTTTTGCTATTGGATGTCTTTGATCAGAATGTCAAAGATATTTGAATTATTATTTCTATTACATCAGTGCTCAAGACTTTGCCATTAACATACATATACTTAGCCTCTCATCTTCACTGCATTTCTACCTTACTGTAGGAATTCAGCCAGAAAAATAATGAGGTGAGTATTGTGTATAAATAACAACGCTATAAAATCAACATATGCACTCACTAGGATGTCAGGGCTGTTGAGATGGTACCCTGCTGAGATTCTTGCCCCTAGTTTATATATGTTCGTGTTACCTAGCAGTGTTAACGATGGTTCTAAGGCAAGAGGAGAGGTATGAAATGACAAACACTCTCATTGCTTTTCCCATTCTTGAATCCAGGAAAAATATTTTCCATGAATTTCTCTACTTA